>NW_024423232.1:0-14660 GCF_014898765.1 Herpailurus yagouaroundi
TATCACCTCACGCCAGTCAGAGTGGCCAAAATGAACAAATCAGGAGACTATAGATGCTGGAGAGGATGTGGAGAAATGGGAACCCTCTTGCACTGTTGGTGGGAATGCAAATTGGTGCAGCCGCTCTGGAAAGCAGTGTGGAGGTTCCTCAGAAAATTAAAAATAGACCTACCCTATGACCCAGCAATAGCACTGCTAGGAATTTATCCAAGGGACACAGGAGTACTGATGCATAGGGGCACTTGTACCCCAATGTTCATAGCAGCACTCTCAACAATAGCCACATTATGGAAAGAGCCTAAATGTCCATCAACTGATGAATGGATAAAGAAATTGTGGTTTATATACACAATGGAATACTACGTGGCAATGAGAAAAAATGAAATATGGCCTTTTGTAGCAACGTGGATGGAACTGGAGAGTGTGATGCTAAGTGAAATAAGCCATACAGAGAAAGACAGATACCATATGGTTTCACTCTTATGTGGATCCTGAGAAACTTAACAGGAACCCATGGGGGAGGGGAAGGAAAAAAAAAAAAAAGGTTAGAGTGGCAGAGAGCCAAAGCATAAGAGACTGTTGAGAACTGAGAGCAAACTGAGGGTTGATGGGGGGTGGGAGGGAGGAGAGGGTGGGTGATGGGTATTGAGGAGGGCACCTTTTGGGATGAGCACTGGGTGTTGTATGGAAACCAATTTGACAATAAATTTCATATATAAATAAAAAAAAAGAGATTAACAAAACAAAACAAAAAGTAAGTAAATTAGAGGGCATGTTAAACAGTAATAAGTACTAAGAAGATAAACAAAGCAGATAAGGCAAACTGGAAATGTCGCACTTTTATCTGTTGGCTGACTGATTGGCTTTGCAGAGTTTTATTTCAAGCTATGAGCAAAGGCTCTTCATTCCACTGAAGATGAAGGCAGTGAGAGAGCTGGCCATGTATCTATAGGGGAGAAGAGTATTTCCCGTAGAGGGAATAGCAACTTCAAAGGATCTGAGACATAATCATGACAACTAGTATATTTCAGTCCTAACAAGGAGGTTGGTAGGTCTGGAGCAGAATGAGCTAAGAAGAAAATAAGGTCAGATAGTAGAGAACTAGGCCAAACCATATAAGACATTAAAAGACATGCCAACTTTGGATTTTACTCTGAGTGAAGTTCCTGGAGAGGTGTGGGAAGTGGGAAGTGGGAAGTTCCTGGAGAAGTGTGTGCAACTCTAACTGTTCAATTGAGAATAGATCCAAAAGCAGCAAGGGTAGAATCAAGGAGATCAGTTAAGGAAGCTACTGCAATATCTAGATAAAAGATGACAGTGGTTTGAATTGAAATAATAGAGGGGAACATGGTATAAGTTTTCGGACTGGGATATACTCTGATAATTGAATCCCTAGGTCTTGCTAATGGATCAAATGTGGGTATCGGAGTAAGAGAGGGGCCATTAATGACACCAGGGTGTTTTGCCTAAGTACACAGAATGAAGTGTCCATTTAATAAGATGTGATATTATTCAGAATATTAAACACTGTTCTGGAGCTAAACTAGAATACTTTCTAGCATAGAATTCAATATAATGCAAAGCCTTCCTGTAGTCGAGTCAGGATAGCTTGGGTATAGGCAGCAGAAGCAGCTCTTTATTAAACCCTTTCAAGTGACTCTCCTCTGATCCTACTCTGAGATATTGAGAGCAGCACCCTATACTGATTTCATTGTTTACAACTGGTCCTATGGAATATTACTGTGGATCAAAACCTGGGAAAACATTTAATAAAGAAAAAATAAAATTGCTGTGTGTGTGTGTGTGTGTGTGTGTGTGTATCTGTGTGTATTTATATATATTTTTCCTCCATAACAATATATTACTTAAGACTAAACAGTAATACTTTGATACCTGGTAGATTAAAAACTCGTTTCAACTTATTTCCAAATTATTGGGGATATTTAAGAAAGACAAGTTTTTAAATGGGAAAGTAATTCTTTTCAGGCTAAAGAAAAATAATTCTTTTATTTAAGACCTTCATCACATGTATCTGAATGCCAAATCAGTGCACGAACACAAAAAGAAAGACACTGAAGTACACGTAACACATGAAAAACACTGATCAAGCCTCCTGTGTAAGCTACGAGTGTAGTCATCAAAAAGCAAATGCTGAGGGGCGCCTGGGTGGCGCAGTCGGTTAAGCGTCCGACTTCAGCCAGGTCACGATCTCGCGGTCCGTGAGTTCGAGCCCCGCGTCAGGCTCTGGGCTGATGGCTCAGAGCCTGGACCCTGTTTCTGATTCTGTGTCTCCCTCTCTCTATGTCCCTCCCCCGTTCATGCTCTGTCTCTCTCTGTCCCAAAAAAATAAATAAACGTTAAAAAAAAAAAATTAAAAAAAAAAAAAAAGCAAATGCTGAGATGTTTTCCCCAGATGAAACCAAGGAAACACTTCTTTTTAATCCCTAAAGACAACTTTTTAGTGCAAAGCCTATTACAAGAATGATGCATCAATGAAAGAAATACTTCAAAATAAAACAGCAGAAAACCTCTGTAAAATTTAAAATCCTATTCCAATAAGATTTATGGAAAAATATTTTAAAGTTAGAGTCTTAACATCATCCCTTTGGTCTTTCAAAACAAAATGCTGAAGTTTTAATATACAAAAGCATTAATTAAAAAGAAATCCTACTTTCTACTTCCCAGGGATGCCTCATACCACTTGCTAACTTGATTACACATGTAATGAAATAGAACTAAAAGGCTTGAGTTTATATTCTTGAACCTGGTATGTTCTCATCAGAAACTGTAGGCAGGAACTGAGCTTACACTGAACACAGTTTCTATGATAAAGTCTTGTACCAAGCAGTATTAGATATATTGTTTTCTAGAATGTTTTGTTGTTAAAGTTCTGAAAGGCAACCTTAGCTTGCTTGGGTTTGAATGGCAATGGATTTATTAAAATTTACTACTTTCTCATTCTGTAAAGTAATTTTATATTAGTTTAGAATCCAGGTTGGAAAAGGGGCGCCTGGGTGGCGCAGTCGGTTAAGCGTCCGACTTCAGCCAGGTCACGATCTCGCGGTCCGTGAGTTCGAGCCCCGCGTCAGGCTCTGGGCTGATGGCTCGGAGCCTGGAGCCTGTTTCCGATTCTGTGTCTCCCTCTCTCTCTGCCCCTCCCCCGTTCATGCTCTGTCTCTCTCTGTCCCAAAAATAAATAAATAAATAAATAAATAAATAAATAAATAAATAATCAATCCAGGTTGGAAAATAAAATGTCAATAGGGCCATATAAAACTGGAAAAGGATTTGTAATTTTTATGATTGAATTTTATGTGGTTAGTTTTTAAAATAAGCTACATCATATATTTGAAACAGACTTGTGTATGTTGAGAAGTTTATGGTATTTTTCCAGGTGTATATATATATTATATATATATATGAAATAGATATGCATATACACATTATATTTATGTAAATATCTAAAAGCATTTGCATTATTTTTGGCCCAAATTTCTTCTTTTCTCTGACCCCACAGCTTTTAGATTTACAATGTTTCAAGTTGTAGGGTCAGTACTTATTTGCTACAAGTACTTAAGTGAGTTACTTATCCTCTGTGAGTCTGTCTTTTCATCTACAGAAGATAATAATGATTTAATAGTGTTACAATATTTAATTTTACAATACATTATATAAATACATTGAAAGTGACTTAGAAAAATCTGAATATTTCATAGAAACAAGACTCACTAATTTAAATTGTT
This sequence comes from Herpailurus yagouaroundi, assembly GCF_014898765.1. NCBI lineage: Eukaryota > Metazoa > Chordata > Mammalia > Carnivora > Felidae > Herpailurus > Herpailurus yagouaroundi. Next base: position 3,744 of record NW_024423232.1, read on the forward strand.
CTCTCAAAGGTTATCTCACTTTGGTTTGATCACACTTTAACCTCATTTAGAAAAAAAAAATTACTTGTGCTTTATGGAGAAATGAGATGATGTAAGGCAGTTTTCATGAGAACTTAAGTAAAATAGGATTTATTATATGTACTGCCAAATGCCCTATATCTCTTGGCAAAGTTGTGCAGTCTTGAATGATATAGTCCATTTTGGCAGCTGGAACCGGAGCTCAAAAAGGAGGTATGGATAAAATATATTTTATATTTCTAATATAAAATGAACCTTCCTATTAATAATTTGACAATGACAATCCATCATGCCTCATCTCATCTAAAGCTTCTGCCACACATCATAGTTTTAGGTCTCAGAAATAATGATTAGGTGCAGCTGTAAAACACACTGATTCAAAATGAAAGGTTCATTAGTCACATAATAGGAGCAGCACCAAAGAATTGCACAATGAAATCTGGGATTTCCCTTTTGCCTACTTTTTGGTACTCAATCTGTTTTGGCCTGAGGTCTGCACGCAGACAGATGCCCAGAATTGATTTTTCTGCACCCTAATGATTCCCTTTCCCCTCTTTGCATTAAATTGATTGAGGTGGACAATGACTGTTCTGATATTCTAAATGGATTGTGACTCCCTCATGGCATACCTGAATCAAAGAGAAATGCAATTTGGACCATTATTTTTTTCCACATTGGCTCTTTTGTCTGTGAGTGCCATATGAATCCTGACCGCTGTATGAGTAGTGCTGAAATTAACTTATTTTTCCCTCATATCCTCTACCAGAGTCTGAAGAAAACAGCACTGACTTGGGAGTCATAAAACAAAACACCCCATGCCTAGTGAGTCTCATGTTTTCTAGATTACCTTTTCAGTCATCTAAGAATAATTCCTCACGTCCATCTCAGCCTTCCTCTCTTGTAATAAACACCAGAGGTTTGGAACAAAGCTCTTGACAAGGCTGCTGGAGCTGTGACCACAGCTACAGGGTACATCAACCACTGGCTGGATGACGAGGGCTCCGAGGCTTACTTCAGAGGCATCGGCATCATTTTTGGATTAAATCTTGAGACCCCAGCACTATTAACACATCAAATTATAGGCATTGTCTAATAAAAATGCAGGTGACAACTGACCAGAGGAGGACTGTACCTTGTCATTATGCTAGGTATGCGGCAGACAATGGATCCGTATTAGTGAAGTTGAGTCATTGAGATTACTATCAACATCACTTGATATTTTCAATTCTCTCAAACCCTCATTCATTCCTTTCCCAAAATTTCCTTGCCTTTCCTCCTCTTTGACCTTCTTTTCTACACCATCATATTGTCACTCTAACACCCTCTCCTGCTCTCTTTAACCGTGAGAGAACATAAAATCTCAAAATGATAACATCCGTAATATGAGAAAGGAGCAATTCACAACAATGATCCAATGGTAGAAATGCCTATTAAAATGCCTATTAGAAGGGTATCTTCATTTACTATGCTTCTTCTGAATTCGTTTGGAGAACAAAATGTTAAAATAATTGATATGTTAATTTTGGAAGGCTGCTCATAGTGGGATATAAATATGAAAGTTTCTATCCTGTGTTAGCGTGTGAAAAGCATAGTGTGAGATAGTTAATAAATAGGTGTATAAAGGAAGTTATGCTCTGAGTGGTACGTGACATTTAATAAAAGTGGTGCTTTGTGGTGAAGGACTACTATTTGTAAATGGGACTAGTGATGAAATATATTGCAGAATAAGGTTATCAAGAAATAATACTGCACTAAATTTCTTTTACTATATCCTTCTTGGACAATGTTATAGAAGAGAAAAATTGAAGCACCAAAGGCCCAAAGTGCCACAGGATGTTTTAGAAGCAGGCAAACAGCAAGACCTATAGTAAATCCTTAATAATACTCTGTAATGATGCATGGACAGTGACAATGAATGTCATTCACACTATAAAATGCCTGTTTTCTCATGTAAAATAATTAAAAGAATCAGATTCAAATGTACCCTGAACAGTCTTATCTTGTAAAAGAAAGAAATCTAAATTTACTGCCTTCCAGGGGTGCCTGGCTGGCTGAGTGGGTAAAGTATGCAACTCTTGGTCTCAGGGTGATGAGTTCAAGCCCCACATTAATTAGGTGAGAAGCCTACATACTCACTTACATACATATATTAAATAAGGGCTTTCCAAAAGAATGTTACCTAGTAGATGGGTTGTAAAATTTATAAACATTTTTAACATCTTTCTAAGATAATATTTTAAACAAATTAAATTCTAAAGGACACTATGCAAAAATCTATTTGGAAAAAAAATTACTCACTTGTTTAAAAATGTTTAAAATAAAGAATTTTAGTAGGTTTTAGCCTTGTTTTCTGAAAGTACAAAAAAAGTCTTCCAGTTTGCCACACAACTAATTGACATTAGTGAAGACAGAGATACAATCAGCTAATGAATTTTGAAATTTTCAACACCAACATCAGCATACTTTCTATAATTGCTGAGTAAATTTGAAACGACCATCATTATTAGTAAAAGCAAATAATGATACACTCTTTTCCTTTGAGATTCACCTGTTTTGTTGCAGAATCACTTCACAAGGACAAATTGCACTTATTAAATATTAATTTAACTGAACTCAGAACCAGCACTTTGAAACTTTATATTACCAAATGTTTAACTGGAATTAAAATAAGTAATGAAGGTTTTATTTTTAATTAAAGAAAAATATTGAAATTAGGGACTAAATTGAGTAATATCCTTTTAATTCCTATTTTTTTGTTTATCATATATAAAGTAAACAAAATACAAATTAAGGGAACTTCTGGAAAATATGAGATGTACTCTAAATTCCTTAATCTCATTGTTTTCTTTTTAACTTACATTTTTATATTATAAAGGTTAATGTTTTTTTATTTCGTATAATACATTGCAATATATTTTATTGTCATACAAATACTCTACAGTTACTGATTGACTATTATATTTTTATTTTCCCAATTCTTCACCTTTGGTTCAAAATATGAACAAAGTACAGGATGTTTCTGCCCTCAACTTATCCTCCTCACCCAAACATTTTAGCTAAGTAAATGTTTAACCTGTACACTGGTTGGTAGTTGTAACTCATATTCAGTTACTTTATGTTTGGATCCAGGCTCATTTCCTGCAGCCTGTTGGCCACCCATTTTTGAGCCGTATCTTTCGCTCTTTTATATTTTCTCTTCTGTCGCCTGAGATTGTCTCAATCCAGTGATAGCTCCTCAGCCATTTATACTGCAGTTCACCTAGTTGCACCGCCACCAAGGCAATCTCAACTGAGTTGTTCATTCCTCTTTCCTTCTCCTACGAACTCGCTAGTCCAAACAGTCTCTCCACCTACCCTAAGATATACTGTACATAGATGGTCTCATTTTGCAAATTGCTTTCACCATTACACATCCTTAAAAGTGTTTTCTTTGGCCTCTGGGCATATCCAATACATTTCCTTCAAGACAGTCATATTTAGCTTTGTCCTTTTCCAATATGCTGAACTTACTTATTCTCCTGAAATCCTACTATATTCATTCCCTATGCAGATAATTTGACATTGTACTTATTACCTTATGCTGAGCACACTGCCATATTGTATTGTGGCTCCATAATACACAATAATGCATTTTACTATTAAATTATTTTGTTGTCTTTTATAAAAATAAGCATTTATGAGGTTTGAACTTCCTTCAGGAGCGGTAACTCCTGAGAGTACTTACCATGGTGATGACAGAGCACACGCTTCTTAACAACAACTTATTAACTTGGGAAAGATTCATCAAGTATGTAAAGTGCATATGTTTTGTATAACTCATCAAATTAAGAGTTCTAACTAACTTCCATAATGCCTCAGAGTTATTCATAGAAACAACTTGTTCGTGGTGAATTTTTAAAGTCAAATGCTTGAGTTCAGAAATTGGTCTTATTTCCAATACCTCAAGATCATTTTTTTCTATTACTATTTCATCTAGTTGTCTACTTTATTTCATTAGTGGAGTGAGAGTAAGTTCAATTGCCTGATCTAAACAAATAACAGAAGCAATGAGCCAGACAACAATCAAAGCACCTATAAAACAGAAAAGTAGTGTGGTTGAAATGACAGAAGAAATCAAGCTGTAAACTATATCTCAGACAGCCTTTGCAAGGGAACTGAATTTATGTTCATGGAAACAGAGAAATCTTGTTGATCAAAGAATTAAGACACATGGCATCCATCCTTTGTCAAAACTGCTATTAAAAAGTATATATTTGATCACCCTAATTACTACTACAAGTAATAGCACCCTTGGTCCAGCTTACTTTAGCATTAGAATCCACAATATGCTAATGTTTTGTATGTTAAGATGAATTCCAAGAATTTTTGTAAAATTAATAAATGTGTATTCACACAATTAGGCATATATTAAGAACAATGGCACTATTACTTAAGGATTTCAAAAAGTGTTCCTCTAGGAAAAAATCCTCACTGCAGAGATATAATTTTAGCCACAAAAAAAAGGGATAGTGTTGTTTATTGAGCAACACATTGGCACTATTTTTTAAAAATATAAACACATAAAGGGGCTCCTGGGTGGCTCAGTGGGTTAGGCAGCCTGCTGACAACTCAAAGCCTGGAGCCTGCTTCTGATTCTGTGTCTCCCTCTCTCTCTCTGTCCCTCGCCCTCTTTCTTTCTCTCTCTCTCTCTCTCTCAAAAATAAATAAACATTACAAAAATTTTTAAATATAAACACATATTTTCATTTTAATAGAAGATCCACACATTTTTTGACAATCTCTTTAAAATGAGATTGTGAAAAATCTATCATGCATCACTTCAACTATAATAATGTGCAATCTTAAAATGTAAGTAGATGAACAACAATCCAGAAATATAAAGTCGAAAACCAAGTGCAGTGAGCCATGTGGCATACTACAGGACACACAATGCAAAGTGAGTGAAACCATTTTAAAAACGAAATTAATTCTTATTCATGAGTTTAACCCTAAAGGGATTACTCCTCCAAGCTTGTGTATCAGTATTCTTTCTTCTATCAAAATATTTCCAGCACATCTTAAAGTCAAAGTTATTTTACACTATGCCTATATTATACAGTTCATGTGTAAAACACAAAACACACACATAATGAAGACCTTTCAGTTACTACAAAGCAGCAGCAACAACAACAACAGTAGTAAATGTAGTTTTGACTTCTTCTGCAGAACACTGCCCAGGCTTAGATCCAGAGTTAATTATCTTCATGGCTTTGAAAGTACATGTAAGAGGCCTATGGCAGTGACCTTATTGTAAGATTATCAAATGGAGGTGAGGGCATATGAACCACAGCTGAAACCCTATTTCTTCAGATGAAACATTTTCAAAGTTTGTAACCTCTACTCCTCACACAGAGTTTTAAAAAATGCCTTCAAAGAATGTAATTTCAAAGACATGTGTACAATGGGATGACCCTGCACATATGTAACAACATCAAACTAGCCTATATAGCTATATTTTTTTAGTAAACACTGCCCCTCAAACATAAATATCCAAATAGTATTAGCTAATGTTACCCAGAACTGTAATTAAACTTGTATGAGGATATATTGACAATTTCTGACATTTCTATGGTCATCAACAAACAAACCAATCCCATCTCATGTTCTCAACAAAGCATTTCTTTCCTTTGGTGGGCCTTGTCCTCTAATTAAAATAACCCTCAGGGAATTGGTGTTTCCTATGGGACTGATGCCTATAGGAGCAAATTAAAAACAGGACTGACATATCCATGACTTCTAGGGGTGAATTACTCCCCTTCATGTTCTGTCAATAGCAGCCCCGTTTTTACCCCCAATGTTGAATTTCCACTTGATGGCTCTAAAAGTCATAAAGGACACCTTAACCGGTACGATTACCTTATTTTTACCAAAGGCCAAATTTATTGGACCTTCCCATCTTTATGGGTAACAACACTTTGCTATAAGAATCCCTATGTTTCTTTAAATAGGTCTTCTTACACGTTCAGATTCTCCATCTTGTATGCCTTCCATTCTTCAGTTGATCAGGTCATGTGTATTTTCAGCTCAAATTCTTAGTACCCCATTGGAGTGTCCCTAAATCATTTTGGACAGCTTTTTTGTCTCTTTTATAGTCAAGGTAATTTACTACTTATATCACATTTAAGAGTATACTAGTTGGTGAGAGGTTTTGAGGTGTCTATAATGTTATATTAACAGAGCCGTGTCTCTCTATTAAAGAGGGGAGGGAAAATGTATTATAATTAATTGACTCTCAAGCACAAGTTTTATGGATTAGCCTCAAAATTACTTTTTTGTTTCACCTGAATAGGTAAGAAGTAAACACTGAAGCACTGTAATACAATGTTGAAATTGTTACAATTCATTTTTGGATGGAGTCAATGACACTTTTGACTCATGAGTAGCCAGGAAGAGCCAAGTACCTTATTTATACTGTAAATAACTTGTTTTGACAGGCTTAGCCATAGGTGGAAAATGCATATATACATAAAAATATTCTGTATTAAAATAGAAAATATATGACCAGAAAAACAGAATCCATACCACCTGGTTTGTCATACTAAAGTGGCCGTGTATTTATTACATCAAGCGTGATACTGAGCATATTTAAATATATTACGTTTCAAACACATGATAAATGCATAGCTCTTGTTTGATGATACATTTTTTATTATTCCTAATTTACAACTAAATTTTTATATTAAAATCAAGGGAAAGAAGTGCCAAATACAGTGTTTACAGACACTGAGAAAATGCTTTTCTAATGATAAACAATTGGAAGAAATAAGTAAAACTATCATTTAGCTAAAATCATAGGTGCATCTACAATTTTTTTAAAAATAATCATAAACTAGGTCCATATGATAGGAGTCAGAGCAAAGTTCTTCATCTTTCACAATATTTAATACACATAATAATACGCATGTAATAAGCACGTAATAAGCACGTAATTCAATTAGGCTTTCATTTCTAAGGTTGTTCAAAGCTATGGTAGGACTGGAATAAAACAGCTCTTAATGCCGTTTTTATTCTTGTAGTACCAAAATCATGAAGTACAGTCACTATTTTTCTTGATATGCAAAAGAAAAGGGCTAACTATGCTTACAATGCGATAAACAAACCGAAAACAGAGGAACACTAAATGGTGAAGTAAAAAGGCATTCTTGGCCCTCAAAGAAGGTTAAAAAAAAAACAAAACAAAACTTTTGAAGATATTTTGGTGTTTGTTTCATTTGGCTGACATAGTGAGGAGAACATGTTGTAAGAATCTGAGAACACTGGGAAAGTAGTATCAGATGCAGAGCAGCGGCTGCTTCTGACTGCAGGTGTTTTACAGGTAGTGGCGTTAGGAGATAGAACTGGTTACACTTCTTTGGGGCTCTGCATAAGTGGGGATGAGTAACTCACACCTATAGCACAATTGGGATATGTCATTCCTGTTTTTCAGTGGTTATTAAAGGCATCAGTCCTACAGGAAACATCCATTACCTGAGCAGGTTTTTTTTGTTGTTGTTGTTACAGGACAAGACCCAGAAGAGGAAGGAAAGTGCTTTGCTAGAAACATAACCGGGGGTTTGGCCAGATGGTGGCATGTGGAAGGTCCCCAAGCATGAGGGGTAGAGTAAGGGATAATGCTGTGGTCCGTGCAAGGTGAGTATGAGTGCTGGCCTGTGATCTTTCCCAAGATTTCACAAAGCTAAATTTACCACACTCACTCAGTACTTCCCATCAAAAGATACTTACCAGAAAATCTGTGAAAAGATACCATTTTATGCGTAGGTAAGCCCAGAGCAGAAGGAAATGTGAGGCAGGAGTCACAAACTCACAGATCCAGGACAGGGCATCCAAAGTTTCACAGGCCCTGAAATAAGAGCTTTGGGCCAAATGTACCATATTTTCCAAGGAACAAGGTTCTGCAGGAGTATTTGCGCTGGGTAAGTATAATAATTTCTTCATTTTCTGTGTATAAATTAAAATCTAGGTTTAAAAATAAGATATTTCAAAAGGTCTCCACAGATGAAAGCATAGAAGTTATTTCAAACATTTCAAATCCTATAAAATAGGAAATAATCGTGACTTTCAATGATATAGTACCAATCAAGACAGCCAGTATGATCACGGAGCGTGACTCTGTATTTAGCAGTAGACAGACAACTGAAAAAATACAAGCCATGACTCAACAAGAGCATAGCAATGGAGCTGAAGAAATGGACTAAATTGCATGACTACCTCATTTTTCTCAGTTCCTATAACACTTTAAATGTGTCTCACTTATTGTGTTAATACACATGTATATAACAAATGGTATAGTTTGATGTCTTATCTCCTCCATTAGATTTCCAGTTTTGTGCATGCTGGATCTGTGTTCATTTAACACAATATCCATAAGAACACTCATATTGTTACACATATATGTGTGTATCTATATATGTGTATATATATCATATATATCTATATCTATATATATAACAAAATAGTATCTCAACAAACACTTGTTAATACAATATAATCAAAAGGATATAAACATCAGCAATGCCTTTTTCTTCTTTAGAGATGGCAGTATGACTTAATCATTAAGCATCTAGGTTTTGGAACTGATGGTCTTCTCCACTTACTAGCTTTGCAATCCTTGCCCAATTGCTTCACTTCTCTGTGCCTCATCCTCACTCTAAAATGTGGATGATATTCGTGGTAGGCAGAATTATTCCTCCCCTCCCCAAGACATCCCAATTCCCGGAACCTGTGACTATCTGATGTTACAGAGCAAGGGGGAATTAAGGTCCCCAGTAGGGAGATTATCTTGGAATATTCAGAAGGACCTGATGTAATGATAAGGATCTTTAAAGCAGAAGAGGGAAACAGAAATAGAGGTAAGTCAGAGAGATCTGAAGATGCTAGACAGCTGCCTTTGAAAAGGAAAAGAGGTGTCATGAGCTAAGAAATGCGAGTGGTGTCTAGAAGCTGGAAAAGGCAAAGAAATGTATTATTTGCCAGAGCCTCAACAGTGAACAAAGTCCTGCATTCACCTTGATTTTAGCGTTGTGAGACCCTTTTTAGACTTGTGATCTCCAAAATTTTAAGATCATAAATTTGTGTTAAATGATTCTCTGATAATTTGTTACTGTAGCAATAGGAAAATGATGCAGTAGTAATGGGTTCATCATTAGGATTCTGAGGGAAACAATAGATTCAAAGCATATATAACAGGGCTGGACCCATTGTTATTATTGAATGGCCCAAGTTAAAAATAGTTAATGTTTCATGAAGAAAGTGAACCTTGATAGATGGACATAATTTGGCAGTAGATAATGTAACAATATAAGAAAAATCCTAGGACTAAAAACATACCCTGAACAGTAAGGAGATTATAGTGTTTCAAGAGATATGATATAAATTTGGACCACTTTAATGGGGCCAATAAATGGAGGGCCTTGAAATACAAAAGAACTGAAACTTAACATGGTGATAAAATGAAAGATAAAAGCTCTTGAGCACTGGAATGACATATTGAAAAAATGAAAAAACTCGGTAGAGGAAGGGAAAGGGAGGAAAATAATGAAAATCATTTTGGAGAGCATTTCAGTCTTTCAGACAAGAAAAAAATCAAGAAGATAGTACGGTGATGAAGAAAGAATGAAGATATTTTAATTAAATCACATTCTTGATTACAAAATACCATTATCAGTCACTACATTCTAAGCCGCCATTATGTCTTACATGGACTACTTTAATACCTCCCTAACAGGTCTTTTAACCTCTCCTCTTCTTCCTATCTTAGCCTTGTTTTCCCCAAAAGTAGAGGCAGAATAAAAGTTGCCGTGTTTCTCTGCCAACAGCAGGGTGCATTACAAATGCTGGCCATGGACTGGCATCAACCACAATGGATTACTATTCTTTCAAGAAAACCATTTAAAAGACCCCATGAGCAACTCTGTCTCAAGACAATCTATCCTGAGGAAGGGACAGAGAAAAAAAACATCCACATGCTCTCTTCTCCTAATGTAACAGTCCTGGACTGTTAACCCCACTACAACCCCAGATCATGCTTCCAGCAGTAAGATCTTACACCTCAATAGCTTCACTGAAGCCCTAGAAAGGAAGGTGAGAGGCACAAAGCATTGGGAGAGGCAATGTCACATCATTCCTACATTAATGTGTAAGCCACGGTGACAAAGTGAAACTCATGGTCAACAGCCTCTGAGATAGGTGCAGCGGAGAGTACCTGATGAGGCACATCAGAGGAATGTGATACGCTTCTCTGCTGTGTTCACACAGCATGTGGATCGCTTCAGAAGCTAAATTAAGACTGTGCCCGTCTCCAATAGTTCCCCATTGCATTTATAAGACAATTCAAACTCTACCATGACACCCGGTATCTCTCTAACCTCATCCCTTCTTTACCCACTTTGCTCCAGCAGTGCTGGTCTTCTTGCTGTTAATCAAACAAGCCCTTTCTTTTCCTTTTCAGCAGTTGGACACTTAGGAAGGGTGTTTCCTTTCCCAGAAATATCCTTCTCTAAGGACTTGAATGGTACTCCCACTCAGCTCATTTGGTGTTTTCCCAAAAGTTATGTAAGAGACGCCTTCCCTATTTCAAGTACGACCTCTTTCCACATTTTATTTTCAATTACCTATCTTTAGCTTATGTTATAGTACTCTTCAATACCTGAAAGTGTAGAATGCATTCGATTATTTACTACTCTAGACTCTGCTTTTCTCCACTCAAATGCAAAGTCCATAAAGTCAGAATTTGTCTTGTTTCCTACAATTTTACCATCGTCTGGAACACAGTAAGCATTCACCAAATACTTGCTGAGTGAATACTGTTTTTATAAAAATAAAATAAAATAAAATAAAATAAAATAAAATAAAATAAAATAA
>NW_024423233.1:0-3188 GCF_014898765.1 Herpailurus yagouaroundi
CTCTCTCTCTCTCTCTCTCTCTCTCTCTCTCTCTCTCTCTCTCTCTCCCCTCTCTCCTGCTCGTGCATGCTTTCTCTCTCTCTAAATATATAATTCTTCTTATTGATTGATCAAAAAGAAAAAATTCAAGATTATTTCCATATATGGAGAAAAAGAGTTGAGAAAGTCTATTCCTATATGTTATAAAAATTATCAGCAAACTAGGAAATTTGTCTATATCTACTAATTAAACATATGCCTATGTTATGACCCAGGAATCCTGCAATTAGCACATACCCAAGCGCAATAAGTTCACATACACCAAAAGAAAAACAGCAACAGCAACAACCAAAACCCTTGTACAAGAATATCCAGAGCAGCTTTATTCATGATAGCTCCAAGTAGTCAGCTTGCAGAAGCTCACAAGGAATTTTGCAAGCTTATTGTTAAGCTGTGGGAAATTTGAAATTGGCCAGGGTGAAAGCATTAACACCAGGGGTTGAAAAATGCTGCAAATCAGAGTGTCTCCTTACTTCTTCCCACCCACCCCATCAAGTTTACCAGCATACCATTGAATAGCTCCAAGTTGGAAGACATCCAAGGGTCCATCGCCATGAAGTTAGATAAACACAAGGTGGTATATTCATAAAATGGAATAATATATGACAGTAAAAAGAAAAAACTTACTGATGCAGTAACATGAATAAATCTTAGAAATATCACGTGGATGGAAAGAAGTGAAACCAAAGCAATACCCAGTAACCAATAATTATAGAATTCAGAATATCTCTAGAGATACAGTGATATTGAGTATAAAGGGGCATGTAAAGATTCTAGAGGTGGTGGAAATGTTCTCCATTTTGATCTAGATGGTAGTGGCATGGTTTTATGCATATTTGTATTAATTGAGCTACATACTATATGTAAATTATACCTTCATAAATAAAGATTAGTGTTTTAAAATAAGTTTGTGGAAAAGATGAAGATGACATAAAGCCAAGGCAATTTTGAGAAAGGTGACCCCAAAACCAGGTATATGTCCTATTGGTTATTAAAATATGTTGTAGGGGTGCCTGGGTGGTTCATTTGGTTAAGCCTGGGGACTCTTGATTTTGGCTCAGGCCATGATCTCATGGTTCATGAGATTGAACCCCACAAGGGGCAGAATCGAGCCTGCATGGAATTCTCTCTCCCTCTCTGCCCCTTCTCAGCTTGTGTATTCATATCCATGGTCTCTCACTCTCTCTCAAAATAAATAAACTTAAATATCATAACAGTAGTAACAAAAGCATACAGAATAGGCACAACAGAGAAATAACCCAATGGAAAGAATACAGAGCTTAGAAGGACATAAACAGAATTTTGATATATGATAAATAAGGTGATCTTATTTATAACTCACAAAGCAATGAGTTACAAAGAGATTATTTAATAGATTATGGATGGAAAACTCTGTATGATTACAGAGAGGAAAACAAGACTGAATCATTTAACTGATACTATAAGGAAAAAAAAAATGTGGGAGAATATCTTTGTGACCTTAGCAAGGGAAAATATGTATTAAATAAAACGCTAAAGCTAAAAACCATAAGTCAAAAATTTGATGTGTTTAAATAGATCAAAAGTGAAGGTTTCTGTTGAATGACGAAGACCACAGAGAAAGGTAGGAGACAGATAGGAGCCAGAAGGAAGCTAACTGAAGTCTGCAACCTTGCCAAGGGAGCAATGTCAGGAGCTGCATTCTTTCGCACAGTAGACACTAGCCATCAGTGACTAATTAAATGTAAATTAAGGGGAATTACATAAAATTAAAAATTTACTTCCTCATTGCCACCAGCCATATTCTAAGTGCACAAGAGTCATATGTGGCTAGTACTATTATATGGCACAGATATAGAACGTTTCCATCACTGCAGAAAGTTCTATAGAACAACATTATTCTAGAATACAGCAGCTTCTGCAAGTAAACTGCAAATGAATAGCAAACGTGATAGAAAAATTGACCAAAAAAATTAAAAGACAAGTCACAGAAAGGTAAACCCATGTAGTTTACATGTAAATGAGTTGCTCACATTTACTAGCAATCTGAGAAATGCAAATTAAAAAGATATTATACTTCTACATCTATTGAAGTGAAAAAAATTGGATGTGGTATAACACCGTGTGTTGTCAAGGATGTAAAGAACTAAGAAACCTCTTGCACAACTGGTTGGAATATAAATTTTTCTGATTTTACAGGGAAATGATTGTTCAGTATATAGTCAAATGGAGTATGTATATAAATTCTGTCCCAGTGGCCCCACACGTAGAGAAATCCTCTCAGAGTTTCACAAAGGTGCTTCTAAAAGGATATTCATTGTAGTGTGTTATGTAGTTCTAGAAAGTTGAAGACATATGCATCCTAGATATCCATTCTTTTGGGAACAGATAAGCAGAATGTAATGAATGTTCACTGTCAGATATTCTGAGCAATTAGACACAATTCATTAGATAAATTTACTAAGAGAAATATGAGTGAGAATAGAAATATTTTTGAATATTTTACAAAAATTATAAAAAGTATCAAATAGAATAAAGGCTATATACAAAATATTTATGTAAATTAAAACATGTTATACAAAATAATTATATATTTTAAGATATAAGTACAAATACGTGTGTACATATACATGTATGTATATGCTATACAGAGTCATACACACAATAAGACGTCTATATCAGATTGAAGAAAATAGGAGTGGAGATATGACAAAAGGGGAAACAAATAAAAGAACAATCTAAAAAAAAATTTTTTTTTTAACGTTTATTTATTTTTGAGACAGAGAGAGACAGAGCATGAACGGGGGAGGGGCAGAGAGAGAGGGAGACACAGAATCGGAAGCAGGCTCCAGGCTCTGAGCCATCAGCCCAGAGCCCGACGCGGGGCTCGAACTCGCGGACCGTGAGATCGTGACCTGAGCCGAAGTCGGCCGCTTAACCGACTGAGCCACCCAGGCGCCCCTAAAAAAATTTTTTTAAAGAAATGGTGGATCAATGGAGTAGAATAGAATGTACAAAGTCCAGAAATTCACCTACACATATATGGGTAATTGTTATTCAACAAAGATGGAAAGTCAGCTCAATGGAAAATTATAGTCTTTCAACAAATGGGCATTACTATTCAAAGAAAGAAAGAAAGAAAGAAAGAAAGAAAGAAAGAAAGAAAGAAA
>NW_024423234.1:0-19760 GCF_014898765.1 Herpailurus yagouaroundi
CTTCCTTCCTTCCTTCCTTCCTTCCTTCCTTCCTTCCTTCCTTCCTTGTAGAATGGCTCTAAACTTACTGGTCTGGCATTTAAAGTTTAATTGAGAAATCAGTGTGTGGTGTAAGGCATATGAGTGCTTAAATGTGCTATGTGAATGATCATTTGAACTGGGTCTTTCAAACAATGCAAAGAGGGTAAAGAAAAAAGTGAAAATATTTCATTCCCCTCGCCCCTCATTTGTTGTGTTTTTAAGCACTCCCAACACATTGTTTTACTCATCTGTGTGAAATAGAGATCTCAGTTTTGGACTAAAGTGGAATTCAAACATGAATGGGCATGATTGCCATCTGGTAGGTGAGTCTATGAGAAGGTCATTTGTATTTCAAAAAGTGAGGTGGTGTGAAGGGGGGGCGTTTATGAAAAAAAGTGGTTTGCTTTGCTTGTGCAGTTGATTTAGGAATTGAGACATAGAGAGCAAGAATGGCATTTGCCTGTCAGTCTGTTCCTACATGAGTCTATGGAGCTGCAACCAGAGGTAGAGGAACTCTTTGCATAAAGGACTCCATGAAATATGGGACTCCATCTGGGACTCCATGAAACCTGATAGTGCCTTTGGCTTCACAATGAGTTACAAAGTGTGAGTCAGGGAGAGAGGTGTTATCACTGTATCCCTTTGAGTTCCTGGAAGTTTACTGGTCTGAGAGTTTTTGGCAGTGGCACTTTAGCTCTGGAAAAATTGCACTGATGGAGTTAAACAGGAAAAGTGAGTGATTCAAGACCATCGTAATAGGGGAGCAAGACTGAAACTCAACTGCACTGAGACAAAAGACGGGATAGTTTTTAAACCCTGGGGTGAACTTGTGGAAAGTAGCTAGAGGATGTTAGTGGGGAGGTTAGTCTATAATTGTGGTGAGTCCATCTGTTTTTGTTAATTGGCACTTATCAAGGTCAGGCTCCTACACTCCCACAGACAGGGAAACAGGTGCCCTATCTTTTGGAATGATTATATTTCAAAGAGATGGCTCCCAAGTCCTATAGAAAGACTTTCCTGGGTTGTAAAACTGGCAAGAGGCTGGGAGAAGATTTACATCTCAAAGGGGCAGGAAAGAATTTATAATTACAAGTCTTCTAAAGTGAATGCTCTAAGAAAAGGGAAAGAGAGGGTGGGGGGCTAGAGTCAAGAAGAAGCCTGTCTGAAGTTTAGTCAAGCTGAGGGGCTGGGAAGGCCAATTTGGTCAGACATCCACATTGTCATGGGAAACAGCTATAGGAGCGGTCCTGAGAGGCACTGCCTTCAGGTGGTTTCAAGAGAGTGGGCATCACTGAAAATACAGAGCTTGAAGACAGTGAGAGAACAGCTTGTGATAACTTGTGAGACACTCTCGAAACTCTTGGATGCATGTGGAGGGGTTTGCAAAGGGCTGAGAGTATGTGTAACAATGGTAGGAGGCAAGACCAGTGAAATCTGAGTTATTACCATTAAAAGCATCCTACAGATTGCCAATAACTGGCAAGGCCTGAAGAAATACTGATTACTGAAATAAAACATTTCAGACTGATTTTAAAATTACTATACCCTTCAGTACTGGAGTGCTTCTCTGTCCTTCATTATCTGAATGCTCTGGGAGAGCAGAAGTGGCATTGATAGACAGCTAAAAGATCTGAGTTTTTGTTTTGTTTTGTTTTTTGCTTTTATTTTTTATTCTACCTTTTATCAGCTAAATGAGCTTGTATGAGTCACTCATATTTCTTTTACTTCTTTATCAAGAAATTGGTTATAATATATCTACTTCATATGGTTGTTATCAGGATGAAATCAGTGTATGCCTTCAGTAAGATGCTTTTCTTTTGACCTCTAATGTTGCATGCATGACTTAAACACAGCCTTAATGTGACCCTAAGTAGGACTATTGTAGCTTTTCATAATCAGATCACTTCTCCTATTCTTTGTTTATGCAAATTTATTCCAGTTCCCATTAATTTCAGCAGCACATGCATGTTTTAAATAGTTTTTTTTTTTCCTATTTCATCTGCCATGCTTTATCTATCTCCCAGCTTACCAAGTGTTGGACTTGGGCTTCCTTCGTGTCTACATAATCCATCTCACAGGAGGGCCTTTAAGAAAATGTAAGTCAGAAAGAATCTTGCCCCATACGCTCCCACCTGAACACACATGTCGCTATTTGCTTGTCAGTGTTTTGTTAGTGGTTTTTATGTTCTTTATGCATCTGCTGGAATCTGTCCAAAGTACACTATGTAGCCATAAGCTGTTGGATATCATTATCTATTATGATCAATGATCCAGTTTAAAGAACATCTAAAGAAGATGCCAAGGAAAAGTGTGTAATCTTTGATAGAAAATGTGGGTGTTGATAAAAAAAAAAATCATTGTTTGATGAGTAAATTAAACATTTGCTTATCAGAAAAAAAAAGAAATTCCTAAGTTCAAAGGAATTGCTTATTTTTTCATTAAATCCTCAGGATAAAAAAATAACTATTTTGAGAGGACTGTCTAAAGATGCAGTCGCAGTTACTTTGGTAGCTGGCCCTTGTTCTGTACTAATTTAGTCTGAACAAGACCCGAGTGTGTGCTATTCTTTGGCTTTATAGTCCTCTAACCATAGGCACTGATGGCATTCATGATTATGGATTAAATAGGGCCAACTCTTGTCAGTAATTTGTTAGAAAAGTCCCACAGAGATACCCATGGTGCTGCTGAACAATGATGTTGGTAGTGTGTTGTTTTGCTTTAGGAAAAGCTATAGCATTCCAACATGAGATTCAATGCCTGGTTCTGGAAGCCTCCTCTCTATTTGATGTAAATTAAGCCTTGAGTACACTCTGCCTGGTATTGCAATTAGCTTCTGCGGCCTGACCAAATTCTAATGTGTGCAATTGCAGATTACTTACCACTGGATAAGAAATACACTCCGTCATAGCCTAGCTTTGTTATATAATTTTGCCTGGGGTTGTTAAATCACTGTTGCATTCTGACACTGTGTGTAGCCAGTGGGCTTTTAAAGATTTCAGCATGAAAGGCTCTCAAGAAAACATGAAAATCTTTTAACATAAGGTTATCTCCAGGAAACTACTTTTTGGTTTAGTTATGTGATTATATTTGAACAAATGTATTTTTCTTCACTTCTACTCAGTGTTTTTTAAATCGATGGACTTTCACAATAGGTTTTCAGATCTTGTGCTTTCAATATCATTTTTAGGGGGTAGAAGTTTCAGAGTGAGATACTAAGTGTTTTGTGAGATGAATAAATTAAAATATCAATTAGACAATATTTTGCTGATCTGATTTTTTTCTGGAAATACAAATATTAGAAAACTGGTATTCTTAAGAGAAAATAAAATTTTTGGAGGGTAGCTGCTGGATAGTCTAATATTTTACCTACTGATGAAGTCACATTTTGAAGAAAGTATTAATTGAGGTGCAGTTGGATTCTTTGTGAGGGGGCAACAAAGGGCTGCTTGGTTAACACCAGGATCAGCAAACTACAGCCCACAGGCAAAATCAAGCCCACCAACTCTTTTTGTAATCAAAGTTTCAATGGAGTATGGCCACACCCATTCATTTATGTATTTCCTATGTCTGCTTTTATAGAGACTGTATGGCCTAAAATATTTATAGCTGGCTGTTTCTAGAAAAAGTTTGCCAAGGTGCCTGGGTGGGTCAGTCGGTTGAGCGTCCAACTTCAGCTCAGGTCATGATCTCATGGTCTGTGAGTTTGAACCCTGTATCGGGCTCTGTGCTGACAGCTGAGAGCCTGAAGCCTGCTTCAGATCCTGCATCATCTTCACACTGCCCCTCCCCCTCTCCCACTCTGCCTCTCTCTTTTTCAAAAGTAAATAAATATTAAAAAAAAAGTTTGCCAAAGGCAAAAGATTGCGAGGAATAAGAGATAGCTAAGTCCAGGGGCTATTGCTGCAGCTGGTTGACATAGAAATGGCCAGAAGAGAATAGTGGGCCAGGGGAATGTGAGACAGAACATAAAAGATGTATGTCTCACTGCCCTTCTTAACCTGCTCCATGCCTCAGAGGGCTGATCTCTGTGGCCTAGATCATCTGAGCTCCCTTGCCAATTTGACTTCTCATTGAGTCTTGGTACTAGGAGACATGACCAGAGATCTGAAGGCAGGAGAATAGAATGGTTGGGGTATTTATTTCCCCTGCTTCTTCCTCCCTGTACTGCCACTGGATGCAAATCCAACTGGGTAGTGCTGCTTCTGAGGCTCCAGCTCTCTTTCAGTTTTGGTATTGCCATTCTCTTTATACCAAAAGCCACAGATACTTCCAGGAGGCCTTCTCCCACAGCTGTTGCTCTCCCTTGGATACAATAACCTCTTGTCCTTTTTTTTCTTCAGGCCTAGAGTAGGTTTTTAGTTTTCTGCTGCTGCCGATCCTTGGACCCTGCCCAACCACTCTAAACAGTCTTTTCATTAAACTTTCATCTGTTTAATCCTTTGTGCTTTTTTTCAATCTAAATAAAATTGAGATTCTGTTAGCAGTAAAGAAGGGGGAAGTGTTTTTGGGGTTGGCATTAAAGAGCATCCATTATTCCTGTTATAAGGGCCAAGATCAACAGAAAGCTTGCCACCAATGTAATGACTTCAGTACACTTTGAAAAATAGCATAGAGACTAAATTCTTATTCTGGGACAGTTTTCATCTTCAATGGCCCGTATTTCCACATTTTGGATTATTGAACTGAGGCAAATGCTATATTTTAAATGCTGTATTTTAAATTTTCATTGCATTATTTTTTCTTCTTATAACATTACTGTTTTTTTTCAGTGTAAAGGATTAAAGTAATGCAAAAAGGTTTAAAGATGAAACTGAAAATCTCCTTTAATTCAACCTCCCACAGAGAAATATTAATATATTGGTATGTTTTCCTTCAAACATTCCTGAATGGAACTATAAAATAAGTCAGCACTTCCATTTTATGTGTGGAAGGAGGACACAGAAAATATGTAGATGGGGGGAGAGTAAAGGAGAATTAAGTCACTTTGTTGCTGGGCAAGCACCAAGTTTAAATATCTCTTATTATTCAAGGATGCACAAACAAGAAAAAAGAAAATAGAAGGAAAAAAAAAAAAAAAAAAAGCAGTAAATATTTATTAATCCCCCCCCCCCCAAAACATAAGTCAACAATCAAAGGAAGACCATGCTTTTCAAGAACATTTTCTATGGTTAAATACTTGTGGCAACTTAAATGCCATCATGGGGATATGGATAAATGAATTATGGTGGGTTAATTCATTTGTGCTTGCTCATTACTTTGAGAACAGTGTTAAATTTTTGAGAACAATGTTATTTCAATGAATGGATATGATAGCCATTCTGTGATGCATATGAAGTGTTTATAAGCATGTTAAAAATATTTGTTCAAATGCTATTTGTGCACTACTTTGAGAACAGTGTTATATGCCATACGTTAATAGAATGAGTACTACTATACTATAATAGAATAGAGACTACTATATGATAATATGAAATGATCTTCAAGATGTATTAAGTGAAAAATCAAGGCTAACATAAAATGATCCCATTTGTATTAAAACCAGAAAACATAGGGGCACCTGGGTGGCTCAGCTGGTCAAACATCCAACTCTAGATTTTGGCTCAGGTCATGATTTCATGGTTCATGAGTTTTAGTCCTGTGTCGGATTCTGTGCTGACAATGCAGAGCCTGTTTGTAATTCTCTCTTTCCCTGTCTCTCTGCCCCGTCCTTGATCTCTCTCTCTCTCTAAATAAACTTAAAAAAAAGGCACAGAAAACATAAATATGCATTTACATGCTCTTGTATACATAAAATATTTCTGGAAGGAAATGAAAAATTATTAACAATTTTTGATTTTAGGAAAGGGGTAAATATTTGGGATGAGAGACTTGCTTTTAATTATATATACTTTTGTCATGTTTGATTGCTTTTTCTGTTCACATATTACTTATTCAACTGGAGGAGATTACTTGAGGGAACAAAATCACATTTTAATTGTGCACTCAATTAACTTTCAGAAGGCACAGAATCTCTGAAAATGAGAGAAGAAAGAAGATATAAAAAAAGTAGAAAGGGGTTTCTACACAGTTGTAAGTAAAAAGGGAACTGACAAGAAAAGTTTAAATTGGAAAGAAATTTAAAATGTAATGAGGAAATTAAAGCATATGTTAGAGTACAGATAAAAATCATTTCTTAAGAGAAATAATGGTGACTTGAAAGACTTCTTTCAACAATTTCCCGGAATTCATAAGATAAGAATAAGAAAAAAGGAGAAGATATTAACGAGAAAGAAGAGGACAGGTGTATAAGGCAAAGAAGAGAAGTTCAACCTACAGAAAATTGTTCTTCCAAGAGAAGAGAAAAAAATCGAACAGAGCAACATCAGGAAATAATGGCGTAAAACCTTCTTGAGGTGAAGAACATCCTGCAGCAGCACATAAAAATTGGGCAAAAGAAAAACAACATTTAGACATATTCTAGTGAAATTTCTGAATTTTAACAGGAAATAAAGAATCTTCAACGAAGAAGGAAAATGTAGTGAGAACTGAAAATGTAGTGAAGCTGATCTTAATCCAGCATAATAATGAACATTAGATGTCAGTGGAGTAATGTCTACAGAATTTTAAAGTAAGTAAAAATAATTTGAGATCTAACCCTGAATTTCCTGTTTAGTCATGGTAACTATCATGTATAAAGAGAGACTTTTTATTTAGTGTATATTGATGTACTTATTATGAACTTTAGAAAATATACCCCACATATTACTCCTGATGAAAAAAGATTACATTAAGATACATTTAAACCAGACAAGATTTTAAAAATAATTTTATTTTTAAAGAAAATAAATGTTTTTCATCCTTTCTGCTCCTGAAAGGATGAAGTAGACATGTTTCTCTTTATTCTTCCTGCTAAGTACAAACTTCCTGCACATTACATATAAAACAACTATATAAGAAGACTTTGAAAGGTAGAGAGAAGTCACTAACTGACGATTTTGGGACCTAAGAAATAACACAGTGCTAAATTCCCTTGGATTTCCTCTTTGCCTCATACATCCCAGATTTGGAGCTAAAGAAGCCAGCAACCCAGAAAAACCAATGGATACAGATTTAAAAATCCCACCAAAAGCTTCTTCCTTCTAGTCAAAGGACCAGGTAAGGGGAAGCCTAAAAATACTGAAAACTTTTAGACAATAAGCACTCTATTATAACAAAAAAACTCAGAAATTCTCTGACCTCTCTCTCACCCATGACACCAAAGTTTGAGTCGGGATCCTAGACTTCTGTCCTTGCCAGAATGGGACAAGGTTTTCATTCTTTAGGTCAGGGTGGTGTCAGAGAAGGCTGAGTAAGGGCCCAAACTTCCATATCTGTTGGGCAGTAGTAAGGAGGCCTCACGCACTCTGCTGTGCCAGTGGAAACCACATAGAAATCTTGGACTTCCAACCCAGTGCAGTAATGAAGCACTTCTACTCCTCCTTCTGGAGTAGTGTCAGAGGACATCTAGAATGGAGTCAAGGGTCTCATCACTTCCCAGGTTAAGAAGGCCACTCATATTTCCCATGACGTCAGTTGAGACCACAATGAACAATTTTATACACATAAATTTGATAGTTGATATGAATGGACCAATTCCTCAAAAAAGCAAATTACCATAATTCACCCAGTACAAAATAGGTAATTTGAATAGCTCTGTAACTATTAAAACATTGAATTCATTATTTTAAAACATCCTAAACAGAAATCTCTAAGCCTAGATGGTTATCCTGGAGAATTCTACCAAACATTCAAGGAAGAATTCACAGCAGATGTATACAATCTCTTCCAGAAATGAGACAAGAGGAAAGTATATCCCAACTCATTTTATGACACTAGTATTACTCTGATAAAAAAAATTAGTCAAGGGGTGCCTGGGTGGCTCAGTCAGCTAAGCATCTGACTCTTGGTTTTGGCTCAGGACATTATCTCACAGTTCATAAAATTGAGTCCTGAGTCAGGCTCTGTGCTGACAGTGTGGAGCCTGCTTGGGATTCTCTCCTCTCTCTGTCCCTAACTCCCACTCTCAAAAATAAATAAATAAGCTTAAAAAATTAGTCAAAGACAGTACAAAAAAAAAAAACTATAGACCAATATCCTTCATGAATTTAGAGGCAAAATTCTTAGCAAAATATTAGCAAGTAGAATTCAGCTAAATATAAAAAAAATATGCATCATGAATAAGTGGGATTTGTTCCAATAGTGCAAGGCTGGTTTAATATTTGAAAATTAACCAGTGTAATCCACCATATTAACAGAATAGACAGAAGAAATTACATGCCTATAGCAAGCAATGCTGAAAAAGCATTTGTCATAATTTAGTACCTATTATGTCAAAAAGCACTTTACATAATTCAATACATATTTACCACAAAGACTTTCATAATAAATAGGAATAGAATGGAGCTTCTTAAATTTGATAAAAATCATGTACAAAAATCCTACAGGTAATATTTTACTTGTGAAAGACTGAATACACTCCTCTAATATTGGGAAGACGGTAAAGAGATATCTACTCTCAACAATTTTATTCAATATAGTGCTAGAAGTTCTACCTAAAGCAAGAAGGCAAGAAAAGGAACTAAAAAGTATTAGATTAGAATGGAAGAAATGGAAATGGAATTAGAATGGAGGAAAAAGCCTGTTTCTGTTTTCAGAAGACATAATCATCTACAAAGAAATCTCAGAGAATCTACATAAGAACTCATGAAATTAATGGGGCACCTGGGTGGCTCAGTCAGTTAAGCGTCTGACTTCAGCTCAGGTCATGATTTTGCAGCTCGTGGGTTCCAGCCCCACATCGGGCTGTGTGCTGACAGCTCACAGCCTGGAGCCTGCTTCAGATTCTGTGTTACCCTCTACTACTTGCACTCTGTCTCTCTCTCTCTCTCTCTCTCTCTCTCAAAAATAAATAAATAAATAAAATAAGCATTAAAAAAAACTCATAGAATAAGTGAGTTTAGTAGAGTCACTAGAGAGGCATAGAAAAATCTATTTTATTTCTATATACTAGCAATGACCATGTAGAAATCAAACTTAAAAATAAAATACCATTTAAATTTGCTCAAAAAACCCCAGAGAAAAATACTTAGGTGTAAAACTATCAAATCTATCAAAATGTGAACAAGACTTGAATACTAAAAACTATATTCTAAATCCAAACATTCAATGCTTTCATAAGAATGCTGATGAAAGAAATCAAAGATTACCTAAATAACTGAAGAGATGTACTGTGTTCATGAATTGGAAGACTCAACATAGTAAAAATGTCAGTTCTCCACAGATTGATATACAAGGTTTTCTTTAATATCTTTAATTTATTTTTGAGAGAGTGCAAGTGGCAAGAGGGGCAGAGAGAGGAGGACAGAGGATCCAAAGCAGGCTCTGCACTGACAGCCATGAACGGATGTGGGGCTTGAACTTATGAACCAAAGATCATGACCTGAGCCAAAGTTGGATGCTCAACCAACTGAGCCACCCAGGTGTCCCTTGATATACAGGTTTAATCAATTCCTTTCATAATCCCAGACATATATTTTGTAGATACACGCAAGGTTATTAGACTTTTTATTTATATTATTATTTTTAATTATTTATTTTGAGAGAGAGACAGCATGAGTGGAGGAAGGGAGAGAGAAGGAGAGAGAGAATCCCAAGCAGGCTCCACACTGTCAGTGTAGAGCCTGACGTGGGGCTCAAACACATAAACCAGAGATTACGACCTGAGCCGAAACCAAGAATCGGACACGCAACTGACTGAGCCACTCAGGTGCCCCAAATTTAATTTTAAGAGAGAGAGAAAGAAAGAGAGAGATGCCTGTGTGGCTCAGTCTGTTAGGCCTCTGAATTTGGCTCATGTCATGATGTCATGGTTTGCAGGTTGGAGACCCAAGATGGGCTCTGTGCTGACAGCTCAGAGCCTGGAGCTTGCTTCAGATTCTGTGTCTCCCTCTCTCTCTCTGGCCCTCCCCCACTCGCTGTCTCTCTGTCAAAAATAAATAAACATAAAAAAGAGAGAGACAGGCAGAGTGTGTGTGTGTGTGTGTGTGTGTGTGTGTATGTGTGTGTGAGAGAGAGAGAGTGTGCTTGCATGTACACAAGTGGGGGAGGGGCAGAGAGAATCTCAAGCAGATTTTACACCCAAGGCAGAGTCTTACACAGGACTCAATTACACGAACCATGAGATCATGACCTAAGCCAAAATCAAGAGTTGAACGGTAAACCAGCTGAGCCACCCAGGCACTCCAAGCTTTCTCTACCTTTTATTTTTTATTTTTTTTTAATTTTTTTTTCAACGTTTATTTATTTTTGGGACAGAGACAGACAGAGCATGAACGGGGGAGGGGCAGAGAGAGAGGGAGACACAGAATCAGAAACAGGCACCAGGCTCTGAGCCATCAGCCCAGAGCCTGACGCGGGGCTCGAACTCACGGACTGCGAGATAGTGACCTGGCTGAAGTCGGAGGCTTAACCGACTGCGCCACCCAGGCGCCCCATACCTTTTAAATGGTTAAGTCAAAGAACCAGAATAGCTAGAACAACTTGAAAAACAATAAATTAGGAGGAATCAGTGTACCCAATTTCTACAGCATCCTGACTGTATGTTATTGGCAGGATAGATACATAGATCAATGAACAGAATACAGAATTGAGAAATAGGCCCACACAAATATGCCTACTTGATTTTTTACAAAGGTACAAAAGCAGTCCAATGGAGGGAAACTAGTCTTTTCAACAAATGGTGCTGGAGTAAAGTGGATATCGATAGAAAACCAGATATATAAACCTTTGGAAAACCAAAAGTAATCTACTAGTTAAAAATAGAAGTAAAACAAAAAGTATGACCAATATAGCAAAACATGGGAGAAAAAAGAGTAGACATAAAAGAATAAGTTTAGCAAGTAGGGGGCATAAAACATGTTATATATGTAAAAGGAATAGAGTAAGACCCAATATATAAATTATGATAATACATATAAGTGGGTTGACCTTTCTAATAAGAAAACAAAGATGTTCAACTATAGTTAACAAACACATATCAAATAAAATTGCAAAAAAAATTCTAAAAAGGTAAATGCTAAAGAAGAGATATATGAAGAAGGAGTATTTCAAAGTAAAAGCTAGTAAGAAGATACATTAGGCAAACACAAACAGATATAAAGTACAGATAGTAATATTAACATCAAAGAAAATAGAATTCATGGAAAAAACCATTAAAGGGGACCAGGAAGTTTTTTTTTTTTTTTTGTATAGATGTAATAGTTATTAATTTGAATGTACTGAATAAAATCAAAATATATAAGAAAACACTAAAAATATGAGATTTTGAACACACCTCTCAGGTTTTTTTAATGTTTATTTATTGTTGAGAGAGAGAGAGAGTGAGTAGGGGAGGGGCAGAGAGAGAGGGAGACAGAATCCGAAGCAGGCTCCAGGCTCTGAGCTGTCAGTACAGAGACTGATGTGGGGCTCGACCCATGAGCCTTAGAGCTGTGAGATCA
The DNA here is from genome assembly GCF_014898765.1 of Herpailurus yagouaroundi. NCBI lineage: Eukaryota > Metazoa > Chordata > Mammalia > Carnivora > Felidae > Herpailurus > Herpailurus yagouaroundi. Next base: position 11,538 of record NW_024423234.1, read on the forward strand.
TGACCTGAGCTGAAGTTGGCTGCCCAACCAACTGAGCCACCCAGGTGCCCCCATACCTCTGAGTTTTGAACAGATCAGTCACACATAAGGAAAAGAACATTTTACTCAATTTATCGTAGCATTTAATAGTATAATTTATAACATTTATATTTATAATATACAATAAATATCCTATGTAGTATTATAGTATAATAATATGGTATATAAAATAAAATAATAGTGTCTGAATTAAATAATTTATAATATATTTCATTCGAACTCTATTTATTACTAACAGAGTATACATTTTTGTCAACCCACAATCAAACATTTACAAAAAAATTGAGAACTTATTAGTGCACAAAGAAACCATAAGTTCTAGAAAGCAGAATATAATGGGTACATTTTTGGCTCTAATGAAAATAAACCAGAAATTAATAATAAGGACGCAAAATATCTCCAATTTTTTGTTTGTTAAGATTAAACAAACATTAATACAAACTGGTGTTCTGCAAACTCAAAGAGAAGTTCAAATCAGTTATTAGAAAAAACAATGGCAAGGAAGTCGTTAAGTAAAAACATTAATGGCATCTTATCAAGCCTGCAATCAGAAGCAAATTCATAGTTTTACATTTTTTCATTATTAAACAAGAAAAAATAAAGCAATTAACTCAGTAAATTCTTAAAGGTAAAACCAAATAACAGGAAGTTAAGCAGGACCTTGTGTGTTCTGTTCAGAGCTGGGGGCGCAGGCCTGTGTCCTGAAGCTAGGACATGTGCTCTGTAAACATTTGTTAAGTTGATATGTGAATGAGTGATTAAGTGAATAAAAATAGAATTTGTGGAATAAAAAGAATATTAATAGAACTGAAAATCTATGACTTCCTAAAGAGGCTCAGTCTGCATTCTTCTTAAAAAAAAAAAAAGTTAGGGGCACCTGGGTGGCGCAGTCGGTTAAGCGTCCGACTTCAGCCAGGTCACGATCTCTCGGTCCGTGAGTTCGAGCCCCGCTTCAGGCTCTGGGCTGATGGCTCAGAGCCTGGAGCCTGTTTCTGATTCTGTGTCTCCCCCTCTCTCTGCCCCTCCCCCGTTCATGCTCTGTCTCTCTCTGTCCCAAAAATAAATAAACGTTGAAAAAAAAATTTAAAAAAAAAAAAGTTTATTTATTTTTCCTGAGAGAGAGAAAGGGGCAGAGAGAGAGAGGGGCAGAGAGAGAGAGGGACAGAGAGAATCCCAACCAGACTCCAAGCTGTCAGCACAGGGCCCCACGTGGGTCTTGAACCCACGAACCTAAGATCATGACCTGAGGCAAAACCAAGGGCTGGACGCTCAACCAACTGAGCCACCCAAGTGCTCCATCAGGCTGCATTCTTGAAGAGGACTCCACCCTTTGCTCTGGGAAGCTGTGATAATGGACAGAAAGGTACAAGTACCTGTTTCTAGGGCAAACAGGTGAGCTGAGCCAAGTGTGGTCTCAGATGTATGGGTGGGGGTGCTAGAGGCCTCATGGTTCATTTCTGGAATGTTTGGCACCTTCTAGGGGGAAATCTGTTACAGTGGGAGGTTTGTCTTAGAACCTCTCCTGAACACACAGTTTTAAATAGGAGAAGGTTGTTATACTGCTGGGCCTGAGAAATGGAAGGAGAGGGAGGGTTGTCATTGCTACAGGAAAGAATGTAGAATCATTAAAGACTCATTTTGATTACTCACTTCCTTCCAGAAAAGAAAGAGCAACAAATAGTATCCCAAGCTAATGACACATTGTGGGATATATTAACTGTAGAGAAAGTCACTTTTCACAGTTTCCTGTTTCAAGTCACTCTGACTGGCTGCTTTCACTTCTATGTGCAACATCCCCAAGTCTTCTGCTGTTGAGGGGAAATGATATATTTTTATCCATTATCAATCCTTAGCTCTCAAAAAATTCCCATTCCTTTTACCTGTGAAAAAAATCAGCCAAATTGAAATGAAAGTCTTCAAATTTCAAAATATTGAATAATATAGATAATTAAAATTTCCTATCATAGCCTGGCCTCCCACTTAAAAGAGCCCAACATACTCCTTTTGAATTAGATAGTATTTTTCAAGATCCTGTTTAGACTCCTAGTCAACCCCTCTAACTTCTCAGGTGCTTCACACAAAAGACTGGTTTGCCGTTTTGCTTTTGTTTGGAAGGTCACCTTTATCAGGGCTATAATTAATTCTTGCCAGGCTAATAGTGTTCCCTGTGATTCACACAGGTCTTAAGGGGAGAAAATTGATAATCTAATAACCATAGCAAAGTGAGACATCTTCACCTTCCAGACCAGGTATCTGGCTTTCTCTTTTTTGGCTTACAACGTGGTCTGTGGTTATGAGTGCTGCTAGCTGTAGGAGAAATTAAAAAAAGTTCCTTGGCTTTCTGCAGGTTAGCAGCATGTCCCGGTTTTCAAGTACAAAGTCAGATTCTGAGTCAGCCCATCCCTGTACCTGGAATCAGAGGCTTTTCATGCAATAAGATACAACAGCTTAGCTTGCATGAGGTTTTTGGGAAAAAGCCAAATATTCAAAAAACCATCTGCTTGCACTGCTCATAAATCACAGAAATGATTGCCCTTGATCTGCAGCCATTCCCCATTATAGAGGATATTGGTTTCCAAAAGATGTCACAGCATATTGAAATGAGACAGTCTCTTCCAAGCAGAAAATTCCTCTTCACAATTGCATGATATAGTGGAGTAGAATTATGTCATGTTAGCCCTCAAAGGCAGATAGGATCTCAGAGAAGATGCAGGTGGAGGAGTGGTTGTAAATTTTGCAACTAGCATAAAGGACAAGCCACTAACATTTTTTATGCTTTGCTCCAGTCAAATGTTGTAAGAGTTCGAAATGATTGGGAGCGATGAGTTGTATTTCTGAAGATGTCTTTTTACCAGGTGTCCGTCTTGTCACTCGTAATACTATTTCGCACCAAGAGTGAAGACAACGGCAGTTAATAGAATGAGTATAAAGAATGACTGTACTGCAAACAGCCCTTGAAATCTAGACACCGTTATTATTTAGCACTTGGGGAGCCATCTGCAGAATACTTGGCATTGTGCAAAGCATAAGGGATAGCAGGACAGCTGGCCGATGGCTCTGATGATCTAAGTGAGACACAACCTTCTGAGGAGCTGGCATGGCACATGCATGCTCCACTCATTTACCCTCTGTTGTAACAGCTAGTGAAGGACTGGGCCTGAAATCCACAAAGCATTGGGAAATTCCTACTTTAACACCCAGGGTTCATTCCAGCTGGGCTGATCTGACAGCATGTTTCTGGGTGATCTGTAGGGAACAACTTGCAGTAACAGGCTCATAAGTAGTATCTTTGTGGAGGAAACGGTTCCAGTGGAGGTTCTCTTGTCCTAAGTTTACTTCACCATCTGGCCTGAAGCTACTCATGTGGTGTATACCTATCTTGATTGACATGAAAATTCTATTGTTATTAAGTGGTGTTATGTGTCTCTGGTAAGTATTCAGATGGTCTTCAATAAGCAGTAAGTACTATGAGTGTTAACCAACCTTGATGATCATTTTTGGTTTAAATTTGTTTTTCATGATGGTCCTGTGAGATTTTAGTGACTTGTTTTAGCTACTGAGGATGTTGGGCTATCTTATGTCTCATGCTTGGGACTGGGAAGTAGGGAAAAGTCCAGAGTGGGAGATAAAAGAAGAAGACAGTGGATAAGCGAAAGATTTTGGTGTTTTACAGACTTGGGTTTGCATTCCAGTTCTACTGCTTAGGAAATACATGATGTTGGACAAGTTATATAACCTCTCTATGGCTAATTTTCTTCATTGATAATAATAATGCTACCTCATAAGAATGTTATGAGGATTAAAATATATATATATATATATATATATATATGTATAGCCAAATGAGTACTCAATAGTGGGTAGCTATTATTACTCCCATTCAAGAAAGTGATAATTCCAGAACAAACTCTGATAGAGTAAAGTTAGTGTCTGAGACAGAATTGAACAACCAAAGTGCAAATAAAGACTAGGGCAAGATCATTTCCTTTATCCCTCAATTCCTTATGTGTTTCATCAGTTCTTATGGGGTAGATTGTTCAGACCGAATTAATATTGAACACTCTGTGTGTATGTGTGTGTGTGGGGGGGGGGTACATGTACACATGCATGTGCCTGTTTCTGTGTGTACATGCTTCAAGGAAAAGAAATAGGCTCTGTACCTGAGGGATGGAGATCTGTCTCAAGGACACATAGGAAGTAAAGAAATATTGGGAGCTCTTTGCAGCTACCTTGGGCGTCAAGAGCCTGGAATGAGGTTCCCAGCTGTTTAGGCTACAGCAGCAGCTCCAGTGACTGCTGTGTGTGTGAAGACTCAAACATTCATCATTCCTCAGAAAGATGCCCATTACCCACTGCCCCCGTGCTTTAGTGAGCACAATTGTCTTGGCTAAAGTTGTACCTTACCCTCCTTCTCTTGACTTTCAGAACAACTCGTTGTCTGCCTTCTATTGCTTCTCTCTGAGGACCGAGTCTCCAGTTGTCTTGTATGTACTCCAAGAACTTGCCTCCTTGGCATAGTTGAGTGATCCAAGGATGGACGCTTAAGCTGAGACAATGTTATTCTTTCTCACAGGAATTGCAAACTCAGGATGGATAGGTAGGGACGAGCAGCTGAGTGTTGTTAACAGCCACCCTCCAGAGCAGGGTTTCTCAACTCTGGCACTTTGACATCTTAAGCTGGAAAATTTGTTGTGGGGGCTGTCCTATCTGAGCATTATGGGATGTTTAGCTGTATCCCTGGCTTCTACCCACTAGATGTTGGTAGCACACTCTCCGTACCCCTCTCTCCCCATCAGTGTGACAATAAAAAATGTATCCAGATCTTGCCAAATGTCCCTTTGGGAGGGAAAAGCACTTCTGGCTCAGAACCATCACTCTAGAGCAGTGCTAGAAAAGTGTGGCCTAAGGACAGACAGCGTCAGCATCATCTGGGAGCTACTTACACATAGAAAATATTGTCTCTCACATCAGAACCAATGAATCAGAATCCAGTGGTAGAGTACCAGACGATACATTTCACAAGGTTTGCAATGACTTTTATGCTTACTAAATTTTGAGAACCACTGCTCCATACTTTGTTATCCCAGGTGTGATTGGAGTGTCCACAGCCTCAGATCATATGAGAGTTTGTTAGGAATACAGAATCTTAAACCCACCCCAGACCCAGGTTCAGCATCACCTAGGAACTTGCTGTAAATGCAAATTATCTCTAATTGATTTTTATGTATATCAGAAACTCGGATTGGAGGCCAACAATCTGTTTTAATAAGCCTTCTAGGTGATTTTGATACAGATACCTTCAACAATGGCTGCGGATTGGAATCACCTTTGGGATTTTAAAGAATATTGATACTTGGGTCTTATTCCAAAAGATTCTGATTTTAACTCATTTAGGGTATGGACTGAGTATCAACACCAGAATTTTATAATTCTCTTGTAATTATCATGTGCAGGAAAACTCGAAAACCACCACCAAAGACAGAGGGTCTTCAAACTCAACTGAAAATGTCTGGAGTTTCCATGGTTTCTTCACATCTCAAATCTTCATTGCTCAACCCCTATTTTAATTTGGGGGCCACTTCTATACTCTTCCAATAATGTTTTCAACTAAGCTACCCAGAACCCATTTCTGTTGCTTACAACCTTAATAACCTCAACCCAAATAGCCATCATATAGGGGAGACATTGAGGTAGACTCTCAGGAAATCTATAAAGTCAGGTATTTGGAATTGGTCATTGGATTGTGTGTGTGAGGGGGAAGCACCCCAGTATATTCTGGGATAGAAAACTACAAGTCTGTGATACACAGTCAGCCATGAGGGACACTGTTCAAAAAGTATCTTCCTGCCTGTAGCCATTGGGCAAAAGGTTGCAGCTAGAAGTCATTAGCTTGTAATACTCAAAGGAGCTGAGGGATTGGTGCACTGGCTTGGACATGGAGGTTTGGGTAAGCCATCAACAATAGCTTCTATATGGGTTCATTACACTGATGATGTTAAAGTGATGGGCCTCGGAGAACAGGAAATGGGGGAATACCTCAGATGTTTGGGTTCAAGGGCTAGGAGATAATGCCTACAAAATTTCTGGGGTTTGATACTTTGACATTTCTATGGCATTAAAGATTTAGAGTATTCTGGGATATTATTTCTATTTTATTTTTTTTATTTCGTTTTAATTTTTTTTTGAGAGAGAGACAGAGAGAGCGTGAGCAGGGGAGAGGGGTAGAGAGAGAGAGGGAGACACAGAATCTGAAGCAGGCCCCAGGCTCTGAGCTGTCAGCACAGAGCCTGATGTGGGGCTTGAACTCATGAACTATGGGATCATGACCTGAGCCAAAGTCAGAGGCTTAACTGACTGAGCCACTGATGGCACCCCTGGGATATTATTTCTAAAGTAAAGGGCAAGTGTATGTACCTGGTGTCTCCTACCATGGAGAAGGAGGCACAACACGGAGCACGGTGGTTTTCTACATATTCTGAAGATAGTTTATGATTATTTGAAAGAACATGTTGTGTATTGTCTGTGACCCATTTGTTAATTTGAGTCAGCTTTCGTAGGTTTTACTGTGTAACAAAAGCCTTGAGAATCTGAATGGCTTGCAAAAATAAGCATTTACTTTTCCTTTCTTTGATCACACATTGCCATGGCAGCTGTCCTACAGGTAGCAGGGAGGGCTCAGGTGTGCTCTATGTCTTTTCATTGTAGGCCCAAAGCTGAAAGAGTGCCACCTACTTGGGATGTTCTCCTGGTGCAGGGTGGGGGCACAAGAGAACAATTTATACACGTCACATCTTAAAGTCTCTTTTAGGAACTGGAATACTGTCATATTCACCCATATTCCATTGATCAAAGCAAGTCATATGGTGGCGAAACCCACAGTCTGTGAGAGAAGGAAACACAGAGTAAAACATGGCAAGATAAGACGGAGAAAGAATTATAAATTTATCTGAAAATCTCCCAGACCAAGAGATTTGGCTCTTTCATAGTAAAGTTCATGTTGTTTTTTACTCAACCCTAATTCCCCAGCAGTTCCAAAGGTACTGTTTGGAGACCAGGATGCACAATGGAGTCTGTGATAAGCCCTCATGGGACAATCCAGTCATGATCTCTAGAATTTGAGAGCAGAGCCATGCTCTTCTTTCTAGGTAACTCCTCCTTTTTAAAGGGACTCTGGTGAAGACAGAATCCCTGCTCTTGGACAACTACAGGCTTTGAACTATTTATAAGCAACTAATGCTATTTGATATACTTAGCTTGAAAGCTGGGTATAGCTAGTAATATACCATCATCAAATCAGATACCAAAGGCACGAATAGTTTGTACAATCAGGTTGCACACGTTCCCATCGTTCACATTGCCATGAGTTCCTCAGTTTATACCTATAGATAGTTTCATGGGTGGTTTCCCATAACCACGTGGCTAAAGATAAAACATTCTCCTTGGCTCTCTGTAAAATACTGATATGAATTGGAAGTAGCCTGTTGTATTACAGCTCCAGATAGGAGTGGCCCTGAAAGATGGTGGAGAAAATTAAACCTCTCTCTGGCCAGAAAACCAAACATAACAATTTGCTATTTACTTTGCCTAGAAGGAAATTTGGCTTAAAATCAGGATTTGTATTGATTTTTAAGCGGTTGTTTTTGTCTGACCCTTGTTGGGAAAGAGCAAGATTAGGATAGTGTTGACAAGATAGTTAAGGAATGGTTTGACTGGATCTCACAGAATGAGCTTGGGCATGAAAACAGTTGTGTCTCATTTATACCTTTCAGAAGACTTTCACTGTGGAAGAGACTCTTAGTTGTCAGGTAGACAGGATGGCCCATAGCTACCAGTCTTTTTCCTTTATTAGGCAGTACAGGTTTTAATCAGCCGGCTTATGAATAAAGCAGGCATGGTGGCAGAGATAGATGCTATACTTGCTATAGGCTTAACTTTGTGAATTTCACCTCACTAGATATGACTTGCCTAGTTAGTATCATTGCTGAGTGACCAATTTTTCAAGCAATGGCTTCAAATCCTGAACCACAATCTGGCACCAAACCTCAGGGGTGCTTCCTGGATACCCAGTAATTAGATCAACTAAATTGGGCACCTGTCATCAGTGAATAAATCAGATTCTTTCTTTTCTTTCTTTCATTTTCTTTCTTTCTTTCTTTCTTTCTTTCTTTCTTTCTTTCTTTCTTT
>NW_024423235.1:0-14125 GCF_014898765.1 Herpailurus yagouaroundi
CACACTTCCAAAACTGAAACAGGAAGAAACAAAATTTGAACAGACCCATAACCAATAAATCAAATTAGTAATCAAAAATCTGCCAAAAAACAAAAGTCCGGAGCCAGATGGCTTTCCAGGGGAAATTCTACCAAACATTTAAGGAAGAGTTAACACCTGTTCTCTTAAAGCTGTTCCAAAATATAGAAATGTAAGGAAAACTTCCAAACTCTTTCTATGAGGTCAGCATTACCTTGATTCCAAAACCAGACAGAGACCCCATGAAAAAGGAGAACTATAGACCAATTTCCCTGATGAACATGGATGCAAAAATTGTCAACAAGATATTAGCCAGCCAGATTCAACAATACATTGAAAAAATTATTTACCACAACCAAGTGGGATTTACACCTGGGATGCGGGACAGGTTCAATATCCACACTCAATTAATGTGATTCATCACATCAGTGCAAGAAAAGGACAAGAACCATATGATCCTATCAATAGATGCAGAGAAAGCATTTGACAAAAGACAGCATCCTTTCTTGATAAAAACCTTCAAGAAGGAAGGGATAGAAGGATCATACCTTGAGATTATAAAAGCCATATATGAACGACCCAACGCTAATATCATCCTCAATGGGAAAAAACTGAGAGCTTTCCCCCTAAGGTCAGGAACAGGAGAGGGATGTCCATTCTCGCCACTGTTACTCAACATAGTATTGGAAGTCTTAATTAGCCTTTGCAATTAGACAACACAAAGAAAGAAAAGGCATCCAAATCAGCCAGGAGGAGGTCAAACTTTCACTCTTCACAGACAACGTGATAGTCTACATGGAAAACCTAAAAGATTCCACTAAAAAAATGCTAGAACTGATTCATGAATTCAGCAAATTTGCAGGATATAAAATCAATGCACAGAAATCAGTTGCATTCCTGTACACCAACAATGTAGCAACAGAGAAATCAAGCAATTGATCTCATTTACAATTGCACCAAAAACTATAAAATACCTAGGAATAAATCTAACCAAAGAGGTGAAAAAGCTATACACTGAAAACTATAGAAAGCTTATGAAAGAAATTGAAGAAGACACAAAAAAATGGAAAGAGATTCCATGCTCCTGGATAGGAAGAACAAATATTGTTAAAATGTCGATACTATCCAAAGCAATCTACCTATTCAATGCAATACCCATTAAAATAACACGAGTATTCTTCACAGAGCTAGAATAAACAATTCTAAAATGTGTATGGAACCAGCAAAGACCCCGAATAGCCAAAGCAATCTTGAAAACGAAAACCAAAGCAGGAGGCATCACAATCTGAGACTTCAAGTTACACTACAAAGCTGTAATCATCAAGACAGTATGGTGCTGGCACAAGAACAGACACTCAGATCAATGGAACAGAATAGAGAACCCAGAAATGGACCCAGAAACATATGGCCAACTAATCTTTGACAAAGCAGGAAAGAATATTCAGTGGAATAAAGACAGTCTTCAGCAAGAGGTGCTGGTAAAACTGGACAGTGACATGCAGAAGAATGAACCTGGACCACTTTCTTACACCATACCCAAAAATAAGCTCAAAATGGATGAAAGACGTAAATGTAAGAGAGGAAGCCATCAAAATCCTTCAGGAGAAACCTCTTTGATCTTGGTGGTGGCAACTTCTTACTCAACACATCTCCAGTAGCAAGGGAAACAAAAGCAAAAATGAACTACTGGGACCTCATCAAAATTGAAACCTTCTGCACAGCAAAGGAAACGATCAGCAAAACCAAAAGGCAACTGACAGAATGGGAGAAGATATTTGCAAATGACATATCAGATAAAGGGTTAGTATCCAAAATCTATAAAGAACTTACCAAATTCAACACCCAAAAAACAAATAATCTAGTGAAGAAATGGGCAAAAGACATGAATAGACACTTCTCCAAAGAAGACATCCAGATGGCCAACCGACACATGAAAAAATGCTCAACATCACTCATCATCAGGGAAATACAAATCAAAACCACCATGCAATACCACCTTACACCTGTCAGGATGGCTAACATTAACAACTCAGGCAACAACAGATGTTGGCGAGGATACAGAGAAAGAGGATCTCTTTTACATTGTTGGTGGGAATGCAAGCTGGTGCAGCCACTCTGGAAAACAGTTTGGAGGTTCCTCAAAAAATTAAAAATCAAACTACCCTACGGCCCAGCAATTGCACTACTAGGTATTTATCCAAGGGATACCGGTGTGCTGTTTTGAAGGGACCCATGCACCCCCATGTTTATAGCAACACTATCAACAATAGCCAAAGTATGGAAAGAGCCCAAATGTCCATTGATGGATGAATGGATAAAGAAGATGTGGCTTATATACACAATGGAGTATTACTCGGCAATCAAAAAAAAAAAAATGAAATCTTGCCATTTGCAACTACATGGGTGGAACTAGAGGGTATTATGCTAAGTGAAATTAAGTCAGTCAGAGAAAGACAAAAATCATATGACTTCACTCATATGAGGACTTTAAGAGACAAAACATGAACACAAGGGAAGGGAAACAAAAATAATATAAAAACAGGGAGAGGGACAAAACAGAAGAGACTCATAAATATGGAGAACAAACTGAGGGTTATGGGAGGGCTTGTGGGAGGGGGGATGGGCTAAATGGGTAAGGGGTTAAGGAACCTACTCCAAAATAATTGTTGCACTATTTGCTAACTAATTTGGATGTAAATTAAAAAATAAAATCATAATAAAAAAAAAGAAATGGGCAGAGGATCTGAAGAGACATTTTTTCAAAGAAGGTATACAGATGGCCAACAGATACATGAAAAGATGTTCAACATCACTGATCATCAGGGAAATGCAAATCAAAACCACAAAGACCACTTAGTATCAAAAAGACAAGAAATGGGGTGCCTAGGTGGCCCATTCGGTTAAGCAACCAACTCTTGATTTCAGCTCAGGTCATGATCTCATGATTCGTGAGATCAAGCCTCTTGCTGGGCTTAGCGCTGACAACACAGAGCCTGTTTGGGATTCTCTATCTCCTTCTCTCTCTTCCACTACCCCACTTGCACTCTTTCTCAAAAATAAATAACCTAGTGGGGAAAAAAAGACAAATAGCAAGATTTGGCAAGGATGTGGAGAAAAAGGAACCCTAAAACACTGTTGGTGGGAATGTAAATTGGTGCAGCCACTATGGAAAACAGCATGGAGTTTCCTCCAAAAGTTAAAAATAGAAAAACCATACAACACAGTAATTTTACTTGTGGGTATTTACTCAAAGAAAAAAAACAATAGTAATTCAAAAGATACATGTACCCCTATGTTTATTGCAGCATTATTTATCATAGCCAAGATTTGGAAGCAATCTAAGTGTCGGTGGGTAGCTGAATGCATAAAGAAATTGTGGTGGATAAAGAAATTACGGTAGAATATGTAACAGCATAGATGGACATAGAGAATATTATGCTGAGTAAAGTAAGACAAAGACAAATACAGTATGATATCACTTATATGTGTAACTAAAAACAGTGAAGCAGAAACACTCCTGAATAGAATAAACATTAGTGCCAGAGGGGAGGGGTGTGGGGAATGGAAACATAGGTGAAGGGGACAAAGAGATAGAGTTTCAGTTAGTTATAAAATAAGTCATGGGGATGAAAAGTACTGAATAGGGAATATAGTCAATATTTTAGTAACTTTGTATGGTGACAGATGGGAACTATACTTACTGTGGTGAGCACTGAGTAATATATATATAGTTGTCAATCAGCATGTTGTACACCTGAAACTAATATACCATTATGTCAACCATGCTTAATTAAAATTAATAAGTAAATAAAAACATAAATAAGGTAGTACATGAAAAAACATATAAAACTTTTGCTATCCTCACTTGAAAATATATTTATGTTGGACCATTAAAGAATTTCAGGTATTTTTGTTTTGTTTTTCTATAATCAGTGCTGACTGCATACCAACTTACAAAACTGAATACTTCAAGTAAATATCTTTTAAAGCAAAAATGTTACAAATGAAGGTGAGTTATCAAGGTAGGGGCATCTCATGCAGAATCTAGCATATACTTCTATGCTTATTTCTCAGATATTAGACTTCTATAAGAAGATTTTTTTTAATCTTTAAGACCATAAGCTCCATATGAAGAGGATAGTGGTATTTTTAGCCCTAGGAGGTTCATATCTTAAACGTACCTGAAATATCTAAAAATTAATGTTACAGAAATTGTGCTTTTTATTCATGTTTATGGGAAGATATAAGGATATAAACTTATAGAATAGGGTTTATGTTCATTAAGAGCCTACTCTAGCTCACACTTACCATCCTTCATTCATTTCCTTTCTTTCCTTTCTGCTAGCTATTTTGCCTGACTCTCACCTTTCACTCACTGATCTTCATTTCCTTTAATATAAATATACTCTCTCCAGATGGTTGTGCTAGTCCTGAGGGTCCTTCTGGCTCTGGGAAACACTGGAAAACCCAGTGTTTTATTTCTAACTTCCCCATTTCCATGCGCAAAAGCCACCACAAAGTAAAACATGACAAGAGGAACTAAAGACTCAGAAAAGCAAACCTAGTCCATTAAATTTGTTCCACAATCACAAATCGGAGATAAGTGATTGCTTAACAAATGAAACAGAATTGTTCATGTATTCTTATACATGAAATCAGATATTCATTTCTGCCCTTTTATCTGTTTTACTTGCTATTAAAATAAAGGATATGATTTTATAATATTAAATTAAGGGAAATTTCCTTGGTTATTTCCTTTCTGAACCACTAAGTAGAAAAAAAGGTAGAAATTTACTTACCAGACGTAAGTATTTGAGCTAGGTTTACTAAGAACCTCCCCAGTTACTTTAATTTTATAATATAGCCCTAGACTCTCTAATTAAATATGCAACTTCTGTCATAAGGGAAAAAAAACCCATCTTATGCTTTTTACACTATATTTAATTAAGCATTTCTTGTAAGTTCATTTCAGTATCTATCATGGCCCAATAAAGTTGGATTCAGTTATAAAATGGTAGATTAATTACCTTTTGTATTAAATGAAATAAGAATCTCAAATATGCAAAGTCAGGAAATTTAATTGTGGTCTTCAATTGCTTATTCAGTGCATTGGAAAACTGAATGCAGAAGTACAGAAAAAAGAGCCAAAGGTTGTTAAATGTAGCACATCACACACATCTTGCACTTTACTTAATGATCCAAGTGTTTATTACTATGAAGGAAATGCACCATTTAAAGAATTATGGTGGAATTGTAAAACATTAAAAACTCTAATTAATTTTAGTCTGAAGCATGCAGCGTGCTCATTTTGCCTAAAACATTTTCATTATCATCAGTATTTTTCCAGTTATTAAGATTAATTTTTTCTTCATTGTGCAGCACCAGCACATTTTCTGTATTAAAAGCATAATCTTAAATGCTGTTGAGAATTATATCTGGAACATACTTTAAGTAAATAAAAGACAGCAGTTTTTGACCATAGACTGGAAGAGTATATATTGCTTTTTGATACCTATTCTATAACTAACATAACAGATTAAGTGTATATCTTTTTTGTCAAAAGCCATAAATATATATACACATATATATTCACTAACATTTTTAAAAAGACCATTGTTAAAGCATAAAGATAATTTTGACTATTAATTTGAATCCAACTACAGTAACTCTCGGATTAGCCAAAGGAATATTTAAAATCTAAAGATAATACAAGAAAATAGAAATAGGTTAAGTTAGTGCTTAGCTGCACCTCCTCACTTCATTTTACTGCTGTACTACCATGTATCTGTCTGCTATAAGTAAGAAATTCAGTAAAGTGAAAACAACTGAAATTCTCTTTGTAAACATTGACCTCCATTATGCTTATTTCTGGAAATAGTTCAAAGGGTGAGATTAGAAAGGGATTTATTTTAAAAAATCTTATGTTTTCTGTTGGTAAAAGTAATCCACAAATAGAAAAGTAAGAAAATATATGAAAGCATAAACAAGGAAATAAAAATTAAGAACATCACCATTATGAACATTTGAGATACTTACGAAAGGAATTTTAAGTAGAACAATGGAAAGCAAACTGTTTTGGCTGTTATTTTCAATGTGAGCAGCTATAGGTGCCTTGAATTTTTTTCCACATAAAATCTTTATATATACGTGATACTTTGTAGAAAACCTTTCATTGAGTCACCATTTATTAAATTGCTTTTTGAAATAATTTTAGATTTAAGAAAAATGCAAAAATAGTACAGGTAATTCCCATTTGCCCTTTATCCAGCTTGCTGAAGTGTTATCGACTTTTATAACTAAAGTAGATAACTGAAACCAGGAATTAACATCAAGACAATACTATTAACTACTGCATAGACCATATTTAAATTTTGCCAGTTTTTCCACTAATACCCTTTTCATGGTCCAGGATCCCATTAGTTTTTAATCATCATGTTCCCTTAGTCTTCTTCCATCTGTGACAGTCCAAACTTTGTATGGTCTTTGATGACCTTGACAGTTTTGAAGACTACTGTTTAATTATTTTATATAATGTTTATCTGATGCTTTCTCATGATTAGATTGAGATTATGCATTATTAAGAAGGATACCACAGACCTGATGTGCCCTTTTTAGTGCATCATAGCGAAGGGTTAATTACTGTGAATAAGTATTACTGGTGATACTAACCTTAATCACTTGGGTATGGTGGTATTTGACAGGTATCTGCATTATAAAGTATTTATACATTCTTCTTTAAAGATAAAAACAAACAATGGGGAAAGGTGTCCCTTTGTATAATACTACTTAAAGAGAAATCACTTACAATTTGGCTGTCTATAGGGTTAATAGACTAATTTGAGTCCAAATATTACCTGAGCAGTAGAAATTCTAGCTGCTAAAATAACTGCCCTTTTTTTGGAGTTGGTTACCTCCGAAGAGAAAGAAAAAGCAGGATGGATTGGTTTTATTAATTGGCATCAATTCTTTGAACTATTATGAAAACTAAGACAGTTTTGTAAATAAGGAAAATTGAGGGTGCCTCTGTTCCAATTGATAGTGGAAGCTTTAATAGCATTTAAACAAAACCTTGCAAGTTTTATTCATTGGTAAGAGAGATTTAGTTTAGGTAAGAATGGCAGTGTTTTTACTGTTAGAATGTTTAGTTTAGGGAAGAATGTTTTTGCTGTTCTCTGTTAGAGTAACTCCCTCAGTCTTATGTTACCACCAGGAGCATTAGACCATAATCCCATGGACCGTGTATGCCTAGACATTCTCATTCTCATTACTCCAACAATGCTGTCAGTGTAAAAAGAGCAAGAAGGCTAAAGAACCACCGTCAGTCATTTGGCATTATGGGTTGTTGTTATGTGAATGGGTATTGAAATTCCACATGTAACTAGCAGATCTGCAGGGTAGTTACAATCAACATGTTTTCTGGAGTATGAATTAGCAAGCTTCAGTGTTAAGAGGTAAACCTGTCTACACTTTCCAGTGGCCCCAAAGGGTACATTTTCTTGCTGGCTGCTTCAGAACACTTTGTGAAACAAATGTCAAAATTGTCAGGACTGTCACTAAGAAAATGATCCGTGTAGTAAGGGTCTTCTTTTGCTGGGAAACAAACAGATGTCTTAACTCAGCAAAGAGTAAACAAAAACGTGCCATTTATCAGAAGAAATTTTTTACTGCCATTAATATTCAGTAGTGAAGAAATACTTTTTGGTAAAAAGCTTCTATATTTGCAGTTTCATTCATTATGCAATCATTAGTCAATGATATTTGATTTGCTGCCTGAGCTATTTCAATGCTTTTATTAATCTTGAATTGCTTATAAAGTTCTTACACAAATTAGCACTTGTAAACAAACAAACAAAAAAAAATAAAGCAACCTCTAAAATCCTTTATGGAGGTTTATTGTGTCTAAATCTACTGTTTTTATTTATAATGATAAAACCTGTTGGAATGCTTGGGTGGCTCAGTTGGTTGAGCATGTGACTCTTGATTTTGGCTAATCTCATGGTCCCATGAGATTGAGCCCCATGTCAGGCTCCGTGCTGAGCATGGAGCTTGCTTAAGATTCTCTCTCTTCCTCTGCCCCTCTCCTCTGTCCTCTCTCTCTCTCTCTCTCTCTAAGTAAAAAAAAAAATAAATAAAAGCTTTTATTGCTATTTTCATTATTTTTCATTATTTTGATGATGTTCTACTATAGCAATTACAATGTGTTATACTCTAGCAGTTAGGGTTAAATGCCTTTTCCTCCCCTTCATAATCCTTTTCTTCATCCAAATCACAGTTTTCTTTGTACAGAGGAAAAAGGAGATAGGATCTTGTTACCTATGGAAACGGTTTAAAGGCACATAAAGGCAAGATCATGTAAGACCTGTCCTCAGCATAAAGAAAAATGTGGAACAATTCTTCACCTGTCCTGAGCAGGAGGCAATATTAGAAGAGACATGCATTTATAAACTAAGGTTGACCTTTGAATAACATGAGAGGGCTAGGTGTTCCAACAACCTGCATGTGACTTTTGACTACCCCCAGATTTACCAATAGAGCTTATCATTGACCAGAAAAGCCTTACTGATAACATAGTTAATTAACACATTTTGTTATGTATATTATATACTGTATTCTTATAATAAAGTAAGTTAGAAAAGAGAAGATGCTGAGAAAATCAGACAGAAGAGAAAATACATGTATAGAACTGTACTATATTTATTGAAAAAAATCTGTTTAACTACATAAATTCAGTGCTACCTAACAAAAAATGTCCTGCCACCTTTACCTGCTAAAGTAACACCTTCTGTCAGTGTCTCACATGAAGAAGACAGCGGAAAGCATAGAGCAAAATTTGCTTCTGTTAAGATCTAATCAAAATGTAATCTCTAGAAACTCTTGCCCAAAAGTGGAAAATACCTGTTCAAGAGTCAATCAAACATAGTATCTCTGTTCAGTAGAGATAAATTGGGAAAAAAAATTAAAACAACAAACAGTGACTATTTTGCTTTGAACAATATATTAAAATTACATTGCCAAAATGACATTCAAAGCCCCATCCCTTGTATGCAACATACTTATAAATGATTCAGATTGGTTTATAATATTGGAAATTTCTCTACATTTCTGATGTTGACAAAGTCTAACTCACAGATGCTGTTGAACCTAGAGACAAAGTATATAAAGGAAGCCTTCACCTTAATATTTATAGGCAAGGATGTGGTTTTTCATGGGAAAAAATTATACTTGAATTTCATTTATTTAATAAAGTCAGTTTACTAAGAGCTCAACAATGATTGAATTTGGTTTTATAAGATTCTGAGATAAAGGTGATGTATTTGGTGACACTGATAATATTACTGTTGTCTAGAGATACTTAAGAAATTGCTTTCAGTTACTAAAAATGAAAGTTCTCACTTGATAATTATTAGAAACATTAGGAAAGCAAGACTGCTTTGTACTTGGCATTGTTGAAGGAACATAGATGATGAAATGGGTTACAGATTGTAAGGTGAAATGTTTTCCCAGACTCTCATTATTTATACTTTGGAGGTCGCCATTTAATATTGAACACAAGATGCACTTCATTCCTATGGAGACAGACATTACGAAGTCACTTCATTTATTCACCATGTTCCACAGGACCCTGCTATGAATTATGAAGCCACACTTAGAATTGAAACTGTAGAAGACTGTAAGCATTCGATAGACCGACATGCCCATGTTTCCTATTTTAGAGCTGACTGATCTTCAGATAACATATGGTGGTGCAAGTAATTGGAAAATTGGCAGGCCTGTCAAGAAAGCACGTTAGAGGAAACAAAAATGCCATGCTGGAGCACATAAAGTGTCTCAGAAGTTAAATTTACTTTTATCAAACAGTGAAGTAAAAATACCTGATTCACCCCCCCTAAAATGGATACTTTTTATGGGCAGGTGTTTTCAAAAGTAATTTGAGGTCATTAATAAAATAAGTTGCTTTTAAGAACATACAGAAAATTTTAGTCCACGTGTAGGGCAAATGAGCACCCACTATAAATATTTGAATGTTACATAATGTTACCGTTTTGTTTCTAGCCTCTTTTCTAGGATTGCCAGAATCACAGCAGTTAATTCTTCAGAGAAATAGAATTAAAATGTATTAATTATAGCTGATAAAATGACCTAAAGTTTACAGTTTAATGTTTTCTAAAATTTATTTCACAGGAAGATGAAAATGAAGCTGAAAGAAAAAATTTATCTCAGGAGCTCAGCATGGAACAGAAGAATCCAAAGAAATAAAGGATTTTCTGTAGTGTTTTGAAAAGTTTGCAATTTATGTAGTAGCAGATAAAATTTCTAATTGTAAAATGTTAAATTGTAAAATCTAATTTGCAAAATGTTCTCAATAAAGTCATTGAAAATGAAATAGGACCTTGTTCTTGGAATCTATATGTTTTCTAAAGCAATTTAAACTTTTAATAAAGGACCTTCTAAAAATACTAAAATGAAATCTGAGAATGGAGACAGAATTTTCTCTAATCCGTAACCTATAATCTGTTAAGTATTAATACATCTGAATGACCTCAACAGAAAATCTCTCACAGTCATTTTTCCCCTTACTGGGCTCTATTGTCTTCTTCAGGGGCATTAACAGAATTCCAATTATGAATATAAAGAAAAGACAACATGGTTCAAAAATCAACAGCAAACACGTGCATGTGAACACACTTAAAAGCAAACAGTGCCACCAGGTGAAATATCATTTTGGGATTTCGTCAACTCATGTGTGACATACTACTCTAGCATGGCAAGTAAGGGTTAAAAAGAAATAATTCAACATTCTCTGCAGCCGAAGTAGTACCATGACTTTTACTTCACAAAATACTAAGGACCTACTATTTGCTGTGCCCTGCACACTTTCCTGGATATTTCAAGAACACTTTCCCATCTGTATTTCTTTGGCTTAGAATTTTATAAAATTCCTTTGATACCTATCTTTATCAGGATTTTCATAACCAGCCATTTGACTTCCCCTGGTTCTGATTTTTTAGCTATCATTTACCAACTATAGCAGGAACAATGAATCGACTTGCTGTTTGCAGAGTCAGATGTTTTTAGCAGATGTCTTTGTTGGATGATTTAAGGCAGAGTTTTTTAAAAAGAGAAGCATAACTTGGGAAGGCTTGTAAGAGAATGTCAGCATACAAGTTCTTCCCTGTGAGAGTGGAATCTGCGTACTTGCCCTGGAGCCACAGTTTGACCACATGCATCTGACAAGTTCAATAAAGGTGTGGCAGTGGGATGTGCTGACAGTTATGATACAGTGAGCCGAAATGGGAAAAACTACAAGCAGGCAAGACATTAAATTCACTGATACACAGCCTCAAGTAACGTAACCGTGGGTATCAGGAAAACAGCTCTATCCCATATACTAGAGTCCTTGGATGAATTTTGGAACAAAGATTTTGAGGCAAATGCCTGAGAAGGCAGGTTAGAGTCTAAAGCAGGCCTTTGCAACAAACAACTATACAAATTAATTTGACATTTCCCCCCATTTTTTTCTGTTTTTGAGTGAGACATCAGTCTATATTTCAAAATACCCTATTCACATAGATTGGAATTACATTACCAGTGTCACTTTTAAAAAGAAGCAATAATACATGATTCATAGCATTTATTTTGATGTTGCAGGTACTATACTAAATGCTTAGTGTACATTATGCCACTAACCATCCCTGTTAAGACATAAGATGGTTACCGTTATTTTTCCCATTTTCCAGTGATCAATCCAAGGTTTAGACGGGAAATAAGAGGAAATAGGTAACGAACGTTACGTAGCTTGTAACTGGCAGAGCAACACTTCAAACCCAAGCAGTCTCACCCAAGAATATCACATTTAATTACTGTGGAAACACCTGTTAATACCGTACCTCTTTCCATCCACTATCTTCCCCTAAAATGTACAGTCTTGCTTATTAGCACCTCATTCATCACCTGCTACTTCTTTAGTTATTCCTCTTCCCCAACTTCTTAGCCATGCTTAATTTATTTTGAAGACTTTGGCTTCAGTGAAAGAGTGAAACAATTATAACTACCATTTCACCTGCTCCAAAACACAAGAATCCTGCTTTATCTTTTGTAGATTAAGTTATGATAAAAGAAGTATAAGAGCAGCTTACTGCTTCTCTACGGTTTTTCAGTAACTTTCTGGCCTTTTTTTTTTTCCTTCGGTACATTGTGAGTGCAGTGCCATCTGGTCTCTTAATTAGTTTCATTTCTACAAGAAGTTACTGAGTAGTATGAGAGGCACAGTGACCCTGAGCCGCTGGACGGGCATTTTAAATAGAAATATTTAAGTGATACCTTTGACTATTTAAAACCCCAGTTGCCCTTTTTAAAAAAAATTTTTTTCGAAAAAACACACTCCTTGGTTTAGGACAGCGAGTGATAAAGTAGAATCACAGTGAATTTTCTTTAGGGATAATTTGCCGTATGAATTGCTCCACTTTTTAGGGTCCCTACATTCATGCCATCAAGACATACCTATAAATCCCGTTGTAACCCAACTAGGTTGCCCATATTATGTAACTCATTAAATTGGTCACTTTGTTTGAGTCCGATTATGCATATTTTATATTTTTTTAATATTTTGTAGAGTATTACATTTTGTATTAGCTCAGGCTGCCATAACAGAAGACCCCAGGCTGGGTAGCTTAAATAACAGAAAGTGATCTGTTTTCAGTTCTGGAGGCTGGATGTCCCCAGTTTTAGTTTCTGGTGAGGGATATTCCTGGCTTACAGGTCGTGGACTCACTGCATCCTCACACGGTCTTTCCTTGGTGCGCACATGAGGCAAGACAGCAGGCAAGCTCTCTGTCTCTTCTTAAGAGAACACTAATCCTACCATCAGGAATCTAACCCTATGACCTAATCTAGCCTTAATTAGTTCCTTACTCCAAAGGTAGCCATTACTGAGGGGTTAGGGCTTCAACACACGAATATGAGGGGTTGAGGGGCCACATTCAGTCTGTAACACATTTAAGTAAGTCCAAGTGCCTCTCTCCGTGAATAACTATTCTAGTTGTTGAAAAGCACTAGAGCCAAGTCCTAGTGAAACTGTCTGTGACAGTAGGGATTATATATAACTAGTATTCCACCTGCTCCAAAACATGAGTGGAAGAAAATAATAGAAATGTTAATAATTTGAATACGACCTAAAAATTGATTTCTAAAGAAGACAGACCACTGCAAAATTATGTGTACCCATTTTCTCTATATATATTCCCATTACTCAGCTCATTTCCTGACTCATATTAGACGTAACACTGCCACTGTAAGTCAGCCTGTGACCAACAATAGAGAATATTCGAAAGACAAAATGCCTGTACAATCTCCACCTGCTCAACTGAATTGTACTCTTCATGTTAGTGATTGGGCTATATTTCTTCACATCTTTAGAAAATTTAAAAATAAAACAACTTTAATCAGTACTTTTCTCTATCATACTTATGACCAGCATTATTTTTTAAACTGTATTCAGAATTCTACTCTTTCCCCAGGTCTATGAAATAAACAGCAGAAGTAGGAAGAGGTGTGAAGCTGTTCTCAAGTGGAAATTGCTGAGCACTAAGATGCCCCAGTTCTAAAATTCATTCCGTAGAACTTTACTGGAACTTTCTATATATGCCATGCACTGTGTATTACTGGGAATTCAATAACAGACAAACTCCCTCTGCTGTCACGGTCTTGATTTCTTAATACTTTTAAAATAAGGGGCCCCACAGTTTTACTCTGCACTGGGCCTGGAAAGTACATAGCAGGTACTAACATGTACTGATTTGACTCTTTAAATCAATTGTATTGAGTATAGTTTACATATAATAGATATGCAGTTCAATAAGTTTTACATCCCATAATCACCACTCCAATCACGATATAAAACATTTCCTTCACTCTAAAAAGCTTTCTCATGCAGTTCTGCAGTCATTCATGCACCCCTATTATAACTACCAATCTGCTTTCTTTCTTGACTCGTTTGCCTGTTCTAAAGTTTCAGACAAGTGGAATCATGTCATATGTATTCTTTTGTGTCCGGCTATCTTCACTCAGCATAATATTTTGAGAGTCATCCAGATTATTGCATGAATCA
>NW_024423236.1:0-1634 GCF_014898765.1 Herpailurus yagouaroundi
TTAGAGTGGGAGAGAGCCAAAGCATAAGAGACTGTTGAGAACTGAGAACAAACTAAGGGTTGATGGGGGGTGGGAGGGAGGAGAGGGTGGGTGATGGGTATTGAGGAGGGCACCTTTTGGGATGAGCACTGGGTGTTGTATGGAAACCAATTTGACAATAAATTTCATATACAAATAAAACAAAACAAAACAAAACAAAACAAAACAAAACAAAAAAAAAAAAACAAAGTTCCTGGTCAGTGTCCCCATCATTGACATGAAAATTGAAGGTCAATTAAAATCTGTTTAGATCATCCTAGGGCTGAGTGACAGTTGGACCAGGAGTAGGAGAATCAGTGTTAGTCCATTTCATGATGGCAAGTTTAAGTAAAGACAGATTTGATAACCTGTAACTCAGTGTAATGGGCCCCAGTAAATGCCTGTGTTTCATAACATGTTCAGGGTGAACAATGGAACCTGTGTAACATTGCCATATTACTCCATATTGTTCCATATTGTGGGCCTCCCGTGCTTCCCTCAGGAAATCCTTTTAATAAATTGAGGACCTATGTGTCACTGCATATGACAAGTGCACATAAGGCTTAACCTTGTTCTTTTTTTTTTCACATAAAATTATACAGAGAAGTTTGAGAACATTAGAGAATTGTTTGGGGCTTTGTATTTTGCTTTATTATAATCTAAGAGAGTCCCTGCCCCCTCCTTTAAGGTTTTTTATAATGTTTATATTTTACTTATTTTGAGAGAGAGAGAGAGGGAGACAGAGAGAGAGACAGCATGAGCAGGGGAGGGGCAGAGAGAGAGAAGGAGAAAGACAATCCTAAGCAAGCAGGCTCTGCACCATCAACAAGGAGCCCAATGCGGGGCTTGATCCCATGAACCATGAACGAGATCATGACCTGACCTGAAATCAAGAGTCTGATGCTTAACCAACTGAGCCACCCAGGTGCCCCTCCTTTAAGGTTTTTCATTATGTTATTATAGCAAAATAAATTATTTAGCATGGAATGGGAAAGATGAGTGCAAAGTCAAATATACATCTACAGTATGAAAAATTTAATGTTAAATAGTATTATAAATAATTTACTAATTACTAATTTTAATTTTTACAAACATAATTAATATATTAAATAATATTGAATTACCATAATCGAGATCATTTTTCTTAGATTAAATTGCCACCTAATACTAAATAGCAACACCATCACCACAGACATACACTGGTGAGGGAAGCTGGGAAAGAGGCAGAATGTGTCTTGAGAAAATGTTCTACAATGTAAAACAAGGGTACCCAGCACTTAGCAGTTCAGGCTATTGATAAGGGGCAAAACTATTTCTGAATCAATGTTTGTGAAAAATAAAACGTAGTTGTACTTCTTTAATCTGTATCTTAAGGTACACGTTCAGGTAAGTGGATATAACTTTAAAAAAATCTAATTTCTCTGGAGAAATTCAGAGTCTGGAACAAAAAAGAAATAATGGAAATCAAACTAGCAGTCTATGGTTTAGGAGCCTTTCAAGGAAGGCTGCATTTCTCCCCTTTTCTTTAGCCAAGTTTGGGTGATATTGGCCTCTTTCCTTTCCTTTTCTTTTCTTTTCTTTTCTTTTCTTTTCTTTTCTTTTCTTTTCTTTTCTTT
>NW_024423237.1:0-6237 GCF_014898765.1 Herpailurus yagouaroundi
TATATAGCATGGAAGACGTTGTCTCCACCAACTTTGGAAATACAATCTGCTACACAAGATGAAGCAAATTAGTGGCTCCCTGGATACCATAACAATAGAAACGAATAACCTTATTCAGAACCCAGCGAACCAGAGCTCATGGGCTAAATCCAGCCCACCACGTGTTGGTATAAATAAAGTTTCATTGGAACAAACACATCCAATCATTTGTGTATCATCTTTGACTGCTTTCGCACTACAACTGGAGTATTGAGTGGTCATGACAGAGATCACACAGCTTGCAACCTCCAAAATATTTACTATTTGGCCCTTTGCATTAAGAAGTTCAATGATGCCTGGTCTTAGGCAGAGGTACAATCAGATCTTGACTGTCAAGGGGAGAATTGGGATATAAACACACAGAAATACATACACAGAATGTCGCTCATTCTGGGGATTATTTCAATTTACATTACATATGTAAGTAGTGGCTCTTGGGAGCATACATGTGCCTAGCACACTACGTACTTCATTGCACTTAATTTTCCCAGCTATCCTTGGAGGTCGGTACTCTTATACGCTCAATCTGCAGATGGAAACATTGAGGCCTAGAGAGGGTAAATACGTTTCCCCAACACCGCACAACTAGAGTGTGGCAAAGAGTTGACTTGGTTCAGAAACTGCTGTGAGAGTTGGAAAGACTGGGTTTGGAGGCTAGTCCAACCACACAGCCGTGAACAGGTCATTCCAGCACTCCAAGCCTCAGTGTCCTCATCTGTACAGTGGAGTTCATCAGGATGCCTACACTCAATTTAATGTAAAAATGCACATAAATCCCTTCATTGGGGGCCTGGTGCTCAGCGAATGTTAAAAGTTCTTGTTTCCTTCATGGAGAGACAACCAAAAGATTTCCCAAAATGAAATCAGTGGTTTATCTCTGGATATTGATTTTCACTTCTATTTTCATCTAAATGTCAGCTCCAAATGGTTAGAATTTTGAGTGAACAGGAATCATTGTCACTATGGAAAAAGAATGAAAAGAGGGCAGGGAAGGAGAGGGAGAGAAAATAACGTTTGGGACAAAAAAAAGTACCTACATCCACTGCCCAGCCAGCTTCCACCTGATTATCCTACAAAATGGCGGAGGGTTTTGAGGGGGTGCGTACTCAACTTTTCATGTCACTCCTGGGTTCCTGAACTGCATCGGTCCATTGTTGGCCAGAAAGCCTCGATTGCAAGTGCAGTAGTAACCATCCAAAATTTTGGGGTGGACAGGCCCATGAGGAAAACTGAAGGGCCTATCTGAGCTCCCACGCAGAGCCAGGCACCAACTACAAGCCATATAAGTGAGGCCATTTTAGACCTCGTGCCACCTTAGTGCCCACCCCCACCTTCAAAAACCATGCAGTCAACCCACAGGATCATGAGCAAGCAGAAAGGGTTGTTTGTAAGCCACTCTCTTCAGGGTACGTTGACATCCATGAAAAGTCCTCAGCATGGCTGGGAGCATTACCTGTACATCTGAAATCCTCTGGTTCCTCAAGGGTCCAATCGACAGGTGAAAAGAACCCAGGCAGGCAGGAGCAGTGGTATTCCCCCGGGGTGTTGGTACACACTGAGCTGAGGCCACAAAGAGTTGAGTTCCTGGCACATTCGTCCACATCTAAGCAGAAAACTAGGCTTTATCAAAAGGATAAAGGATGCTGAGGCCATGGAAGTGCACAGACCCATCCTGACTGAAGCCAGCGGGTCTCCCTGGCTCTGCTCGCACCCTCTTAAACACTGCTGAAAGGAAGTGCAGAGAGCCAGGATGTGACCCACACAAATCTTTTGATGAGGCTCTCCACACTTCGGGATAAAATCCAAACTCCTCTTTAGAACACATGAGACTCTGAGAGTTTGGACCCACCTAAGCTCACCGAACTCAACTTTCCTTGCTAACCCCTTAGTAATTCCTGATCCAGATTCGCTGATTACCTGTAGGTCCAGGAAGGCTCACTGTTTGCTCCCTCAGCCTTGAACTCCCTGGCCCCCGTTCCTTGATAGATCTCAATTCCTCCCCCTAAGAAATACTATGTTATCAGTAATAATGACTGAGAGGCGTCCAAGAGGAGGGGTGCAAAGCATGGACAGCCTGGACTCAAAGCTTGGCTCTGTCCCTATAGACTGTGTGTTACTGGGTGCTGTGGACTGAAATACGTGCCCCAGATTGATACATTACATCCTCAAAACTCGGTGAGATGGTATCTGCACAAAAGGCATTCACAAGATGATTAGGTTGATGAGGTCTTAAGATGGGATTAGTGCCCTGGAGCACCTGGGTGGCTCAGTCAATTAAGCATACAACTCTGGGTTTCTGTTCAGGTCATGATCTCACAGCTGGTGAGTTTGAACCCTGCATCTGGCTCTGTATACGCAGTGCGGAGCCTGCCTGGGATTCTCTCTCTCTCTCTCTCTCTCTCTCTCTCTCTCTCTCCTTCTCCCTCTCCCGCTCTCTTCCTCTCTCTCTCCCCCTCTGCTCCTACTGTGAGATCTCTCTCTCTTTCTCTCAAAAACAACTAAATAAACTTTAAAAAAGATGGGATTAGTACCCATAAAAACAGGGAGAGAAATCAGAACTCACTGTCCATGACCCCAGAATGAAGGCAGTCATCTGGAAGCAAGGAAGACAGCCCTCTCCAGAACCCAGCTGTGGTCTCAGACTTCCAGCCTCCACAATGGAGGGAAAATAGATCTCTATGTTGAAACCACCCTGTCTGCAGTGTTTTGTTCTGGTGGCCCTGAGCTGACAATGCACTGGGCAAGATAGTTCACCTCTGTGTGTCTCAGTGCCCTCATCTGTCAGACGGGGATAATAATAGTACTTCCCCCATAGGGTTGTTTGAGCATTGAATAAGGTGTCATCTGGGAAGGACTCAGAGCAGAGTCTGGAGAATAACAAGTATGAGGTAAGTACTTGTTAGCTAAAATAAACAATTAACTGCTAACATGTTGACATTTTTGTGACAGACACTGAGGAACATCCCTTACATGCACCTGCTCGAGGAATGCTCACGGCAGCCCTGTGAGGTGCACACTAACATTACTTCCATTTTTCTGATGAGAAAACTGAGGCATCACAATTGTGCAGAGTCACACAGCCTGTGAAAGGCACACCAGGATTCAAAATCAGGTTCAGTCTGGTTCTGGGCTTCTTAGGTGACAGATTCCCAGGTGGTCTTGAGTCAGAGTCTGGAAATTTGGACTCAAGTCAATGATGGCCAGTTCAGATCCTGACTCCCCTACTTCCTAGCTATTTGACCGTGGAAGAGTTGTTTTACCACGATGGAGGCTCAGGTTCCTCATCTATGAAATGGGCATAAAACACCACTAACACCATCAGGGTGTTGGGCAGACAATGAGTACATGTCCGGAAGAGCTTAGCACATTGGCTGGGATCCTGCCTCCAGCCCTTTGTATCTGTGGTTCCCTCCTCCTGGAACACCCTTCCCCAGATACCCAATATCTCACTCCCTCATATCCTTCACATCTTTTCTCAAATATCAGCTTTTCAGTGTGGCCTTTCCTTACCACTCACTCTACTAAAAGTTGACCCCTACTCCCAGCGCTGCCTATGCACCTTTCCTGCCTTATTTACCTTTATTTCTTTCAGATACTCCTGGCACACATATGGCCATGCATTTATTTTGCTATCTATCTCCCTTAACCCTAGATGATGAGTTCTAGGAGAACAAATCGTTTTGCCTATTTGATTTGGTGCTGCATCCACCAGCTCTAGAAGAGTGCCTGGCATAGAGTAGGTGCTCAGGAAGTATTTGTTGAATGAGTGCATGAGTGAATGGATGAGCAATTTTTGGCATCAGCTTAGCCGATGAGGTCCTTGAGCTCAGCCCAGACTCATCCTGACCCCTCACCCACGACTGCTGTCTTTGCATGCAGACTTGGACCTGGTTCCCCAACAAACCCTTCCCACCGACCTTCACATGTGTCTCCTGGGCCCTGCAAGCTCATGTTTCCACTGCTGGGTTCAAATCCTAGGTTGCAGACACAAGAGTAGCTTCCAGGACTGTTGTGACAAGTTGCGTGCTCCGGGCAAGTTGCGGGGTCGGCACATTCATCCACGTCTGGTCAGTGGAGGTGAAAACCCAAGACAAAGCAGATGCAGAAATGAGAATAGGAGACTGCAAACAGAGATTCACTGTGTATGTTCTCCCCTTTCTCCTCATCTCCCTTACACTGAAGCTTGGCCACGAGAATAAATTCTGACCCAATATATGTAAGTGGAGGGCGGTGAATAGCTCCAAGGCAGATGAACATAGAATGGCTGTGCTCCTTTACTCCTCCCTGCACCCACACCATGGGATGCAGATGGCGTGGTGCAGTGTGACTTTGCCACGCCTCCTCTATAATGGGAGCTTGTTTCGCCACACCTCGAATCCAGCTTGAATCTGGCCTGTGACTTTCCCTGGCCAAAAGAACACAGCAGAAATGATGTCGTGCCAGTTCCAAGTCTTAGATTTCTAGAGACTTATTTGCTTCTGCTCATTCTTTCAGCCCCTTGCTTCTGCCACATGAACAAGCCCTAGACTCACCTAATGAAGAATGAGAGACAAGGTGGAAGAGAGATGGATCATCCCACAGGAGCCCCCGACACGTGAGGCAGCCCAGCCGAGATGAGCAAGCTGACTCACAGCTGACCACAGACACACGAACAAGCCCAGTACAGACGCAAGCAAGTGACCAGCAGAGCCCAACCTAAATTTCCAATGCACAGAACACAAACCACGTATATGGTGCTTGTCTCTAGCCACTGACTTTCAGGGTGATCTGTTTTTCAGCAATAGCTACTGCTACAAATGTATCAGAAAAATCAGAGAGGACCTCAAATATCTCTGACTCCAAGCCCAGGGGATGTGATAAGGGCTGGATCACTCCATGCCTTGCTTGATGGAGTCACCTTCCCTACAAACGAGCATGGAGAACAATAGTTCTGAACCAGATGCAGGGAGATGGAGCCCTTGCTTCTTGTGAGCAAATTCTGGCTGCAGTTTGGAAGGATGGATTCGAGGGGACAAGAATGGAGGAAGGACAAGCCCAGGGAGGACGCTGCTAAACTAATGATGAAGCCCGAACCAAGCATGAGGAAGAATGGAGAGATTCAAGACATATTTAGCAGGTAAATTCCCCAAGCTATGGTGACTGATTTAGTATGGAAGGCATGGGGTAGGGGTTGAGGGTAACCCTGAGGTCTTGAACCAAATACATTATAGGAAATAGTTCTGAAGTTTGAGCCTGAGCTCACCCTATCACGCAGTTTCTCTGTCTCAGAACTAAAGACATTTGGGGCCAGATTATTTTTGGTTGGCGGGAAGCTGTTCTGTGCATTGTAAGGTGTTTAGCAGCATCTGCGGCCTCTCCTCACTAGACAAGAGGAGCCCGTCACCACCACCAGTTGTGACAATCAAAAATGTTTCCAGGCATTGCCCGCATCCCCCTTGAAAGTTATTGCTCATGGGACACAGCACCCCCCCCCCCGCCATTGCTCTCAAGTATTGTCTGACCCACTGCTGCACTCAGACTAGACCCTTGACTGAAGTTCCAATCCTGGCTCTTCTACTTAATAGCTGCATATTTTGGGGGAAGTCACTTCAATGGTCTGAGCCTAAATTTTCTCACCCCCAAAATGAAGAATACAGTCTCTAACCTCACAGGATCATCAAGTGAGGTGGTTGTTAATTAATTGAGTAGCTACATAAAGAAAAGCAGGTCTTCTATACCTTCACAGGTCGAGTTGTGAGAGATGAATCCAACCTGGCAGCTGCAATTGTAGCTTCCCAAGGAGTTGATACACTCAGCATACTCTGGACAGACCCCATCGGAGAGGCATTCATCGATGTCTGAGGAGCAGTGGAGGAGAGTGAGCAGACCAAAGACTGTGGCTCAGGTGAGAGACACTGCCCACCAGTGGTCGCTGTCCACCCAAGACCCATGCCTGAGAGCATTACCTGTGCATGAGAAATGACCCGGCTTTCCCGAGGTCCAGTCATTTCCAGTGGGAGAAGAGAAACCAGGCAAGCAGCTGCACTTGTATCTCCCCTGCAGGTTTTTGCAGACTGAGTTGGCACCACATGGTTGGGGGTTTTGAGAACATTCATCTACATCTGGACACAGAAAGAGTTGGAATCACTAATTTGCTTCATGTTGTGTAGCCGATTGTATTTCCAAAGTTGGTGGAGACAACGTCTTCCATGCTATATA
>NW_024423238.1:0-6244 GCF_014898765.1 Herpailurus yagouaroundi
TATATAGCATGGAAGACGTTGTCTCCACCAACTTTGGAAATACAATCGGCTACACAACATGAAGCAAATTAGTGATTCCAACTCTTTCTGTGTCCAGATGTAGATGAATGTTCTCAAAACCCCCAACCATGTGGTGCCAACTCAGTCTGCAAAAACCTGCAGGGGAGATACAAGTGCAGCTGCTTGCCTGGTTTCTCTTCTCCCACTGGAAATGACTGGACGTCGGGAAAGCCAGGTCATTTCTCATGCACAGGTAATGCTCTCAGGCATGGGTCTTGGGTGGACAGCGACCACTGGTGGGCAGTGTCTCTCACCTGAGCCACAGTCTTTGGTCTGCTCACTCTCCTCCACTGCTCCTCAGACATCGATGAATGCCTCTCCGATGGGGTCTGTCCAGAGTATGCTGAGTGTATCAACTCCTTGGGAAGCTACAATTGCAGCTGCCAGGTTGGATTCATCTCTCACAACTCGATCTGTGAAGGTATAGAAGACCTGCTTTTCTTTATGTAGCTACTCAATTAATTAACAACCACCTCACTTGATGATCCTGTGAGGTTAGAGACTGTATTCTTCATTTTGGGGGTGAGAAAATTTAGGCTCAGACCATTGAAGTGACTTCCCCCAAAATATGCAGCTATTAAGTAGAAGAGCCAGGATTGGAACTTCAGTCAAGGGTCTAGTCTGAGTGCAGCAGTGGGTCAGACAATACTTGAGAGCAATGGCGGGGGGGGGGTGGTGCTGTGTCCCATGAGCAATAACTTTCAAGGGGGATGCGGGCAATGCCTGGAAACATTTTTGATTGTCACAACTGGTGGTGGTGACGGGCTCCTCTTGTCTAGTGAGGAGAGGCCGCAGATGCTGCTAAACACCTTACAATGCACAGAACAGCTTCCCGCCAACCAAAAATAATCTGGCCCCAAATGTCTTTAGTTCTGAGACAGAGAAACTGCGTGATAGGGTGAGCTCAGGCTCAAACTTCAGAACTATTTCCTATAATGTATTTGGTTCAAGACCTCAGGGTTACCCTCAACCCCTACCCCATGCCTTCCATACTAAATCAGTCACCATAGCTTGGGGAATTTACCTGCTAAATATGTCTTGAATCTCTCCATTCTTCCTCATGCTTGGTTCGGGCTTCATCATTAGTTTAGCAGCGTCCTCCCTGGGCTTGTCCTTCCTCCATTCTTGTCCCCTCGAATCCATCCTTCCAAACTGCAGCCAGAATTTGCTCACAAGAAGCAAGGGCTCCATCTCCCTGCATCTGGTTCAGAACTATTGTTCTCCATGCTCGTTTGTAGGGAAGGTGACTCCATCAAGCAAGGCATGGAGTGATCCAGCCCTTATCACATCCCCTGGGCTTGGAGTCAGAGATATTTGAGGTCCTCTCTGATTTTTCTGATACATTTGTAGCAGTAGCTATTGCTGAAAAACAGATCACCCTGAAAGTCAGTGGCTAGAGACAAGCACCATATACGTGGTTTGTGTTCTGTGCATTGGAAATTTAGGTTGGGCTCTGCTGGTCACTTGCTTGCGTCTGTACTGGGCTTGTTCGTGTGTCTGTGGTCAGCTGTGAGTCAGCTTGCTCATCTCGGCTGGGCTGCCTCACGTGTCGGGGGCTCCTGTGGGATGATCCATCTCTCTTCCACCTTGTCTCTCATTCTTCATTAGGTGAGTCTAGGGCTTGTTCATGTGGCAGAAGCAAGGGGCTGAAAGAATGAGCAGAAGCAAATAAGTCTCTAGAAATCTAAGACTTGGAACTGGCACGACATCATTTCTGCTGTGTTCTTTTGGCCAGGGAAAGTCACAGGCCAGATTCAAGCTGGATTCGAGGTGTGGCGAAACAAGCTCCCATTATAGAGGAGGCGTGGCAAAGTCACACTGCACCACGCCATCTGCATCCCATGGTGTGGGTGCAGGGAGGAGTAAAGGAGCACAGCCATTCTATGTTCATCTGCCTTGGAGCTATTCACCGCCCTCCACTTACATATATTGGGTCAGAATTTATTCTCGTGGCCAAGCTTCAGTGTAAGGGAGATGAGGAGAAAGGGGAGAACATACACAGTGAATCTCTGTTTGCAGTCTCCTATTCTCATTTCTGCATCTGCTTTGTCTTGGGTTTTCACCTCCACTGACCAGACGTGGATGAATGTGCCGACCCCGCAACTTGCCCGGAGCACGCAACTTGTCACAACAGTCCTGGAAGCTACTCTTGTGTCTGCAACCTAGGATTTGAACCCAGCAGTGGAAACATGAGCTTGCAGGGCCCAGGAGACACATGTGAAGGTCGGTGGGAAGGGTTTGTTGGGGAACCAGGTCCAAGTCTGCATGCAAAGACAGCAGTCGTGGGTGAGGGGTCAGGATGAGTCTGGGCTGAGCTCAAGGACCTCATCGGCTAAGCTGATGCCAAAAATTGCTCATCCATTCACTCATGCACTCATTCAACAAATACTTCCTGAGCACCTACTCTATGCCAGGCACTCTTCTAGAGCTGGTGGATGCAGCACCAAATCAAATAGGCAAAACGATTTGTTCTCCTAGAACTCATCATCTAGGGTTAAGGGAGATAGATAGCAAAATAAATGCATGGCCATATGTGTGCCAGGAGTATCTGAAAGAAATAAAGGTAAATAAGGCAGGAAAGGTGCATAGGCAGCGCTGGGAGTAGGGGTCAACTTTTAGTAGAGTGAGTGGTAAGGAAAGGCCACACTGAAAAGCTGATATTTGAGAAAAGATGTGAAGGATATGAGGGAGTGAGATATTGGGTATCTGGGGAAGGGTGTTCCAGGAGGAGGGAACCACAGATACAAAGGGCTGGAGGCAGGATCCCAGCCAATGTGCTAAGCTCTTCCGGACATGTACTCATTGTCTGCCCAACACCCTGATGGTGTTAGTGGTGTTTTATGCCCATTTCATAGATGAGGAACCTGAGCCTCCATCGTGGTAAAACAACTCTTCCACGGTCAAATAGCTAGGAAGTAGGGGAGTCAGGATCTGAACTGGCCATCATTGACTTGAGTCCAAATTTCCAGACTCTGACTCAAGACCACCTGGGAATCTGTCACCTAAGAAGCCCAGAACCAGACTGAACCTGATTTTGAATCCTGGTGTGCCTTTCACAGGCTGTGTGACTCTGCACAATTGTGATGCCTCAGTTTTCTCATCAGAAAAATGGAAGTAATGTTAGTGTGCACCTCACAGGGCTGCCGTGAGCATTCCTCGAGCAGGTGCATGTAAGGGATGTTCCTCAGTGTCTGTCACAAAAATGTCAACATGTTAGCAGTTAATTGTTTATTTTAGCTAACAAGTACTTACCTCATACTTGTTATTCTCCAGACTCTGCTCTGAGTCCTTCCCAGATGACACCTTATTCAATGCTCAAACAACCCTATGGGGGAAGTACTATTATTATCCCCGTCTGACAGATGAGGGCACTGAGACACACAGAGGTGAACTATCTTGCCCAGTGCATTGTCAGCTCAGGGCCACCAGAACAAAACACTGCAGACAGGGTGGTTTCAACATAGAGATCTATTTTCCCTCCATTGTGGAGGCTGGAAGTCTGAGACCACAGCTGGGTTCTGGAGAGGGCTGTCTTCCTTGCTTCCAGATGACTGCCTTCATTCTGGGGTCATGGACAGTGAGTTCTGATTTCTCTCCCTGTTTTTATGGGTACTAATCCCATCTTTTTTAAAGTTTATTTAGTTGTTTTTGAGAGAAAGAGAGAGAGATCTCACAGTAGGAGCAGAGGGGGAGAGAGAGAGGAAGAGAGCGGGAGAGGGAGAAGGAGAGAGAGAGAGAGAGAGAGAGAGAGAGAGAGAGAGAATCCCAGGCAGGCTCCGCACTGCGTATACAGAGCCAGATGCAGGGTTCAAACTCACCAGCTGTGAGATCATGACCTGAACAGAAACCCAGAGTTGTATGCTTAATTGACTGAGCCACCCAGGTGCTCCAGGGCACTAATCCCATCTTAAGACCTCATCAACCTAATCATCTTGTGAACGCCTTTTGTCCAGATACCGTCTCTCCGAGTGTTGGGGATGTAACATATCAATCTGGGGGCACATATTTCAGTCCACAGCACCCAGTAACACACAGTCTATAGGGACAGAGCCAAGCTTTGAGCCCAGGCTGTCCATGCTTTGCACCCCTCCACTTGGATGCCTCTCAGTCATTATTATTATTACTGATAACATAGTATTTGTTAGAGGGAGGAATTGAGATATCAAGGAACGGGGTCCAGGGAGTTCAAGGCTGAGGGAGCAAACAGTGAGCCTTCCTGGACCTACAGGTAATCAGTGAATCTGGATCAGGAATTACTAAGGGGTTAGCAAGGAAAGATGAGGTAGGTGAGCTTAGGTGGGTCCAAACTCTCAGAGTCTTATGTGTTCTAAAGAGGAGTTTGGGTTTTATCCCGAAGTGTGGAGAGCCTCATCAAGAGATTTGTGTGGGTCACATCCTGGCTGTCTGCACTTCCTTTCAGCAGTGTTTAAGAGGGTGCAAGCAGAGCCAGGGAGACTGGTTGGCTTTAGTCAGGATGGGGTTGTGCCGTGCCATGGCCTCAGCATCCTTTATCCATTTGACTCAGCCTAGTTTTCTGCTTAGATGTGGACGAATGTGCCAGGAACTCAACTCTTTGTGGCCTCAGCTCAGTGTGTACCAACACCCCGGGGGAATACCACTGCTCCTGCCTGCCTGGGTTCTTTTCACCTGTCGATTGGACCCTTGAGGAACCAGAGGATTTCAGATGTACAGGTAATGCTCCCAGCCATGCTGAGGACTTTTCATGGATGTCAACGTACCCTGAAGAGAGTGGCTTACAAACAACCCTTTCTGCTTGCTCATGATCCTGTGGGTTGACTGCATGGTTTTTGAAGGTGGGGGTGGGCACTAAGGTGGCACGAGGTCTAAAATGGCCTCACTTATATGGCTTGTAGTTGGTGCCTGGCTCTGCGTGGGAGCTCAGATAGGCCCTTCAGTTTTCCTCATGGGCCTGTCCACCCCAAAATTTTGGATGGTTACTACTGCACTTGCAATCGAGGCTTTCTGGCCAACAATGGACCGATGCAGTTCAGGAACCCAGGAGTGACATGAAAAGTTGAGTACGCACCCCCTCAAAACCCTCCGCCATTTTGTAGGATAATCAGGTGGAAGCTGGCTGGGCAGTGGATGTAGGTACTTTTTTTTGTCCCAAACGTTATTTTCTCTCCCTCTCCTTCCCTGCCCTCTTTTCATTCTTTTTCCATAGTGACAATGATTCCTGTTCACTCAAAATTCTAACCATTTGGAGCTGACATTTAGATGAAAATAGAAGTGAAAATCAATATCCAGAGATAAACCACTGATTTCATTTTGGGAAATCTTTTGGTTGTCTCTCCATGAAGGAAACAAGAACTTTTAACATTCGCTGAGCACCAGGCCCCCAATGAAGGGATTTATGTGCATTTTTACATTAAATTGAGTGTAGGCATCCTGATGAACTCCACTGTACAGATGAGGACACTGAGGCTTGGAGTGCTGGAATGACCTGTTCACGGCTGTGTGGTTGGACTAGCCTCCAAACCCAGTCTTTCCAACTCTCACAGCAGTTTCTGAACCAAGTCAACTCTTTGCCACACTCTAGTTGTGCGGTGTTGGGGAAACGTATTTACCCTCTCTAGGCCTCAATGTTTCCATCTGCAGATTGAGCGTATAAGAGTACCGACCTCCAAGGATAGCTGGGAAAATTAAGTGCAATGAAGTACGTAGTGTGCTAGGCACATGTATGCTCCCAAGAGCCACTACTTACATATGTAATGTAAATTGAAATAATCCCCAGAATGAGCGACATTCTGTGTATGTATTTCTGTGTGTTTATATCCCAATTCTCCCCTTGACAGTCAAGATCTGATTGTACCTCTGCCTAAGACCAGGCATCATTGAACTTCTTAATGCAAAGGGCCAAATAGTAAATATTTTGGAGGTTGCAAGCTGTGTGATCTCTGTCATGACCACTCAATACTCCAGTTGTAGTGCGAAAGCAGTCAAAGATGATACACAAATGATTGGATGTGTTTGTTCCAATGAAACTTTATTTATACCAACACGTGGTGGGCTGGATTTAGCCCATGAGCTCTGGTTCGCTGGGTTCTGAATAAGGTTATTCGTTTCTATTGTTATGGTATCCAGGGAGCCACTAATTTGCTTCATCTTGTGTAGCAGATTGTATTTCCAAAGTTGGTGGAGACAACGTCTTCCATGCTATATA
>NW_024423239.1:0-2866 GCF_014898765.1 Herpailurus yagouaroundi
GAAATGGACAAATTCCTAAACACCCACACTCTTCCAAAACTCAATCAGGAGGAAATAGAAAGCTTGAACACACCCATAACCAGCGAAGAAATTGAATCAGTCATCAAAAATCTCCCAACAAATAAGAGTCCAGGACCAGATGGCTTCCCAGGGGAGTTCGACCAGACGTTTTAAGCAGATATAATACCTATTCTTCTCAAGCTATTCCAAAAAATAGAAAGGGAAGGAAACCTTCCAGACTCATTCTTTGAAGCCAGTATTACTTTGATTCCTAAACCAGACAGAGACCCAGTAAAAAAAGAGAACCACAGGCCAATATCCCTGATGAATATGGATGCAAAATTCTCAATAAGATACCAGCAAATCGAATTCAACAGCATATAAAAAGAATTACTCACCAAGATCAAGTGGGATTCATTCCTGGGATGCAGGGCTGGTTCACCATTTGCAAATCAATCAATATGATACATCACATTAATAAAAGAAAAGATAAGAACGATATGATCCTGTCAATGAATGAAGAAAAGGCCTTTGACAAAATTCAGCAACTTTCTTAATAAAAACCCTCGAGAAAGTAGGGATAGAAGGAACATACTTCAACATCATAAAAGCTATTTATGAAAAGCCCACAGCTAACATCATCCTCAACGGGGAAAAACTGAGAGCTTTTTCCCTGAGATCAGGAACACGACAAGGATGTCCACTCTCACTTCTGTTGTTGGACATAGTGTTGGAAGTTCTAGTATTAGCAATCAGACAACAGAAGGAAATCAAAGGCATCAAAATTGGCAAAGATGATGTTAAGCTTTCACTTTTTGCAGATGACATGATATTATACATGGAAAATCCGATAGACTCCACCAGAAGTCTGCTAGAACTGATACATGAATTTAGCAAAGTTGCAGGATACAAAATCAATGTACAGAAGTCAGTTACATTCTTATACACTAATAATGAAGCAACAGAAAGACAAATAAAGAAACTGATCCCATTCACAATTGCACCAGGAAGCATAAAATACCTAGGAGTAACCCTAACCAAAGATGTAAAAGATCTGTATGCTGAAAACTATAGAAAGCTTATGAAGGAAATTGAAGAACATATAAAGACATGGAAAAACATTCCGTGCTCATGGATTGGAAGAATAAATATTGTCAAAATGTCAATACTACCCAAAGCTATCTACACATTCAATGCAATCCCAATCAAAATTGCACCAGCCTTCTTCTCAAAACTAGAACAAGCAGTCCTAAAATTCATATGGAACCACAAAAGGCCCTGAATAGCCAAAGTAATTTTGAAGAAGAAGACCAAAGCAGGAGGCATCACAATCCCAGACTTTAGCCTCTACTACAAAGCTGTCATCATCAAGACAGCATGGTATTGGCACAAAAACAGACACATAGACCAATGGAATAGAATAGAAACCCCAGAACTAGACCCACAAACGTATGGCCAACTCATCTTTGACAAAGCAGGAAAGAACATGCAATGGAAAAAAGACACTCTCTTTAACAAATGGTGCTGGGAGAACCAGACAGCAACATGCAGAAGGTTGAAACTAGATCACTTTTCACACCATTCACAAAAATAAACTCAAAATGGATAAAGGACCTGAATGTGAGACAGGAAACCATCAAAACCCTAGAGGAGAAAGCAGGAAAAGACTTCTCTGACCTCAGTCGTAGCAATTTCTTACTTGACACATCCCCAAAGTCAAAGGAATTAAAAGTAAAAATGAACTACTGGGACCTCATGAAGATAAAAAAAACCTTCTGCACAGCAAAGGAAACAACCAACAAAACTAAAAGGCAACCAACGGAATGGGAAAAGATATTTGCAAATGACATATCGGACAAAGGGCTAGTATCCAAAATCTATAAAGAGCTCACCAAACTCCACACCCGAAAAGCAAATAACCCAGTGAAGAAATGGGCAGATAACATGAACAGACACTTCTCTAAAGAAGACATCCGGATGGCCAACAGGCACATGAAAAGATGCTCAATGTCGCTCCTCATCAGGGAAATACAAATCAAAACCACACTCAGGATGTCACCTCACGTCAGTCAGAGTGGGCAAAATGAACAAATCAGGAGACTATAGATGCTGGAGAGGATATGGAGAAACGGGAACTCTCTTGCACTGTTGGTGGGAATGCAAATTGGTGCAGCCGCTCTGGAAAACAGTGTGGAGTTTCCTCAAAAAATTAAAAATAGACCTACCCTATGACCCAGCAATAGCACTGCTAGGAATTTACCCAGGGGGTACAGGAGTACTGATGCATAGGGGCACTTGTACCCCAATGTTTATAGCAGCACTCTCAACAATAGCCAAATTCTGCATAAAGCCTAAATGTCCATCAACTGATGAATGGATAAAGAAATTGTGGTTTATATACACAATGGAGTACTACGTGGCAATGATAAAGAATGAAATATGGCCCTTTGTGGCAACGTGGATGGAACTGGAGAGTGTGATGCTAAGTGAAATAAGCCATACAGAGAAAGACAGATACCATATGGTTTCACTCTTATTTGGATCCTGAGAAACTTAACAGAAACCCATGGGGGAGGGGAAGGGAAACAAAATAAGAGGTTAGAGTGGAAGAGAGCCAAAGCATAAGACACTCTTAAAAACTGAGAACAAACTGAGGGTTGATGGGGGGTTGGAGGGATGGGAGGGTGGGTGATGGGTATTGAGGAGGGCACCTTTTGGGATGAGCACTGGGTGTTGTATGGAAACCAATTTGACAATAAACTTCATATATATATGGAAAAAAATAAAAACTAAAAATAAAACAACCAGACATTAAAAATAAATAAATAAATAAATAAATAAATAAATAAATAAATAAATAAATAAA
>NW_024423240.1:0-2863 GCF_014898765.1 Herpailurus yagouaroundi
GAAATGGACAAATTCCTAAACACCCACACTCTTCCAAAACTCAATCATGAGGAAATAGAAAGCTTGAACACACCCATAACCAGCGAAGAAATTGAATCAGTCATCAAAAATCTCCCAACAAATAAGAGTCCAGGACCAGATGGCTTCCCAGGGGAGTTCGACCAGACATTTTAAGCAGATATAATACCTATCCTTCTCAAGCTATTCCAAAAAATAGAAAGGGAAGGAAACCTTCCAGACTCATTCTATGAAGCCAGTATTACTTTGATTCCTAAACCAGACAGAGACCCAGTAAAAAAAGAGAACCACAGGCCAATATCCCTGATGAATATGGATGCAAAATTCTCAATAAGATACCAGCAAATCGAATTCAACAGCATATAAAAAGAATTACTCACCAAGATCAAGTGGGATTCATTCCTGGGATGCAGGGCTGGTTCACCATTTGCAAATCAATCAATATGATACATCACATTAATAAAAGAAAAGATAAGAACGATATGATCCTGTCAATGAATGAAGAAAAGGCCTTTGACAAAATTCAGCAACTTTCTTAATAAAAACCCTCGAGAAAGTAGGGATAGAAGGAACATACTTCAACATCATAAAAGCTATTTATGAAAAGCCCACAGCTAACATCATCCTCAACGGGGAAAAACTGAGAGCTTTTTCCCTGAGATCAGGAACACGACAAGGATGTCCACTCTCACTTCTGTTGTTGGACATAGTGTTGGAAGTTCTAGTATTAGCAATCAGACAACAGAAGGAAATCAAAGGCATCAAAATTGGCAAAGATGATGTTAAGCTTTCACTTTTTGCAGACGACATGATATTATACATGGAAAATCCGATAGACTCCACCAGAAGTCTGCTAGAACTGATACATGAATTTAGCAAAGTTGCAGGATACAAAATCAGTGTACAGAAGTCAGTTACATTCTTATACACTAATAATGAAGCAACAGAAAGACAAATAAAGAAACTGATCCCATTCACAATTGCACCAGGAAGCATAAAATACCTAGGAGTAACCCTAACCAAAGATGTAAAAGATCTGTATGCTGAAAACTATAGAAAGCTTATGAAGGAAATTGAAGAACATATAAAGACATGGAAAAACATTCCGTGCTCATGGATTGGAAGAATAAATATTGTCAAAATGTCAATACTACCCAAAGCTATCTACACATTCAATGCAATCCCAATCAAAATTGCACCAGCCTTCTTCTCAAAACTAGAACAAGCAGTCCTAAAATTCATATGGAACCACAAAAGGCCCTGAATAGCCAAAGTAATTTTGAAGAAGAAGACCAAAGCAGGAGGCATCACAATCCCAGACTTTAGCCTCTACTACGAAGCTGTAATCATCAAGACAACATGGTATTGGCACAAAAACAGACACAGAGACCAATGGAATAGAATAGAAACCCCAGAACTAGACCCACAAACGTATGGCCAACTCATCTTTGACAAAGCAGGAAAGAATATCCAGTGGAAAAAAGACACTCTCTTTAACAAATGGTGCTGGGAGAACCAGACAGCAACATGCAGAAGGTTGAAACTAGACCACTTTCTCACACCATTCACCAAAATAAACTCAAAATGGATAAAGGACCTGAATGTGAGACAGGAAACCATCAAAACCCTAGAGGAGAAAGCAGGAAAAGACTTCTCTGACCTCAGTCGTAGCAATTTCTTACTTGACACATCCCCAAAGTCAAAGGAATTAAAAGTAAAAATGAACTACTGGGACCTCATGAAGATAAAAAAAACCTTCTGCACAGCAAAGGAAACAACCAACAAAACTAAAAGGCAACCAACGGAATGGGAAAAGATATTTGCAAATGACATATCGGACAAAGGGCTAGTATCCAAAATCTATAAAGA
Source organism: Herpailurus yagouaroundi (assembly GCF_014898765.1). Taxonomy (NCBI): domain Eukaryota; kingdom Metazoa; phylum Chordata; class Mammalia; order Carnivora; family Felidae; genus Herpailurus; species Herpailurus yagouaroundi. The sequence continues at coordinate 1,888 of NW_024423240.1, forward strand.
GCTCACCAAACTCCACACCCGAAAAACAAATAACCCAGTGAAGAAATGGGCAGATAACATGAACAGACACTTCTCTAAAGAAGACATCCGGATGGCCAACAGGCACATGAAAAGATGCTCAATGTCGCTCCTCATCAGGGAAATACAAATCAAAACCACACTCAGGATGTCACCTCACGTCAGTCAGAGTGGGCAAAATGAACAAATCAGGAGACTATAGATGCTGGAGAGGATATGGAGAAACGGGAACTCTCTTGCACTGTTGGTGGGAATGCAAATTGGTGCAGCCGCTCTGGAAAACAGTGTGGAGTTTCCTCAAAAAATTAAAAATAGACCTACCCTATGACCCAGCAATAGCACTGCTAGGAATTTACCCAGGGGGTACAGGAGTACTGATGCATAGGGGCACTTGTACCCCAATGTTTATAGCAGCACTCTCAACAATAGCCAAATTCTGCATAAAGCCTAAATGTCCATCAACTGATGAATGGATAAAGAAATTGTGGTTTATATACACAATGGAGTACTACGTGGCAATGATAAAGAATGAAATATGGCCCTTTGTGGCAACGTGGATGGAACTGGAGAGTGTGATGCTAAGTGAAATAAGCCATACAGAGAAAGACAGATACCATATGGTTTCACTCTTATTTGGATCCTGAGAAACTTAACAGAAACCCATGGGGGAGGGGAAGGGAAACAAAATAAGAGGTTAGAGTGGAAGAGAGCCAAAGCATAAGACACTCTTAAAAACTGAGAACAAACTGAGGGTTGATGGGGGGTTGGAGGGATGGGAGGGTGGGTGATGGGTATTGAGGAGGGCACCTTTTGGGATGAGCACTGGGTGTTGTATGGAAACCAATTTGACAATAAACTTCATATATATATGGAAAAAAATAAAAACTAAAAATAAAACAACCAGACATTAAAAATAAATAAATAAATAAATAAATAAATAAATAAATAAATAAATAAA
>NW_024423241.1:0-60269 GCF_014898765.1 Herpailurus yagouaroundi
CGGGAAGCCGGAGGAGACCGCCGAGCCACGGGCCGGCCGGGTTGGTGGGTCTTCCGTGGCGGTTGGGCCGGGCTGGTGGGGGAGGGGCGGCCACGGCCTCCGCCGCCGCCGCGTCCTCACCAACCCGGCCGGCCCGTGGCTCGGCGGTCTCCTCCGGCTTCCCGCGAACCCCTCAGGCCGCGCCGCAGGCGCAGAGACCAAGGCGGAGGAGCTGCCGGTGTCGGAGTCAGCGAGAGGGCACCGGCGAGGGTAGGCCGCGAATCCCCGGGCTCGGGTGGAAGCCCGGCCCGTCGCCCGGCCTGTCGCCCGGCCTCCCGGAGACGGCGGCTCGGACCGGAAGGGCCTAGCGTGCGTCGCTCGGCCGGGGTCCGTGGAGGGTCCGCGCTGCACTCTCGGGTTGTTTTTTTTTTCTCCCCGTCCTGGAACTCGATCCCGGCCTCGCAGTGCTTCCGGCTTCAGCTTCTGTACCTTTGGCACTTGGGTTTTGTAATGGTGGCGAGGTTTGTGTGGCCCCGATGTTGAGGTGACACCGGGTTTGTTTTTCCGCCTGAAAATGAAAGCCTTCGGAGGGGCATACGTTCTCTTCCAGATTGTGGGATTTGCACACTTTGGTACACTACTTCCTTGGTAACAGGAATCTTTTACCCTAAATGGATGACTTTCTGCCGCTCATAAAGACTTAAAAACGGAGGATCGTGTGAGGATTCTCTAAAGAGACAGCGTTCCAGAAAACTGAAATAGTTTTGCCCGGCCGTATTTTTTCAGACTTGGGCAATTTTTTTTTTTTTTTAACACATTTCTGTGGAGGGCTGTAGCTGCTACTGTATCCAATACCTCCCGAGAGCTTCCACTCCAGAGCCTGGCTTCACTTCTTTCCCTCCGCCCTCACAAGACTATTGTTTTAAAAAGCTATTCTTAAACTCCATTTGCTGGTGTTGGTCGGAGTCTACCTAGAGATATGAACGTACGACTCTTCGCAAACTTAACGGTTGGTAGGGATTTCGGTTGAAACTGTCACTTTTGTGAGCAGAATGATTCCAAGAGATTTGCTCTTTTGACACATTTTACCTTAGCTCTGCTATGGCTTTTTTTTTTTTTTTTTTTTAACTCTTTGCCCGAAGCTTTGCAACTTGGTCCAGTCATGTCTGTATCTTACTTTTAGATTTAGTCGCAACACAGAAGGATTCTGTTGGGGTGTTGATGGTTTCTGCACCGAAAGAGAAGTACTTACGCTACCTTTCTAAACAAACTCTTAACTTACAACAGTAAGTTGTCCCTACACGGCTTTATCCTTTCATGGGTTCCTTGCTTTTAGGTTAACATTACCTTGATTAGGTTTGTTTTGATTTACTGCACAATCCTCAGTCCAGTGACAAACCTCATGTTATATAGGCTTTGGGTGTGAGACTCAGAAAACCTCAAACAACTCTGTATCATGATCCAATAAACACTTATTGAACGGTTGTACAAAATAACATGCTATCCCTTGATCCGACTAAATGCCTGCTTACAGTTTTTACTTGGTTGTGTGGCGAAGTTCAGAGGCTTTAAGGATGACATCCTTCCACTTTTTTTGGGAAAACATTTTTCGTATTGTGTGGCAAAATGGACTCAGAAGTGCATCTTTGGTGGACCTAAGTGGGAAAGAATCAAGAATGTTTATTGTTTTACACAAGGTCTTGAGAGTTTTTATTTTCACTTCTTTTCTGTTGTTACTGCTTTGGATTTCTAAGTGACTGAGTTCCAAAGGGGGGTGGGTGGGTGGGTGTGTGTGTGTGTGTGTGTGTGTGTGTGTGTGTGTGTGTGTATTAACCTGCATGGAGTATATGGAGAATTATAAAATGTTTTCTGTTATAACGTAAGAGCTAGAGGGGATCTTCGTCGGCACCCTGGACAATGTCACTTGTCTTTCAGGTGCAGAAACTGAAGCCTAGAGCGTGAAGTGACAGGAAACCCTGTTGAGGTAGCATGTATACGCTGCCAGTCAGTCATGATACTCCTGGATAGACCAGAGCAGTACAGCGTAGGGGTAAAGAACTCGGATTTCAGAATCAGACCTACCTGGGCTTGTACACTCGTTGAACCTTGGGCAAGTGACTCCATGTCTCTAAGCTTGGGTTTTCCCATCTTTGCAGTCAAATGCTCTGCCCCCGAGCTCTACCCCCAAGGTTTTCCCATCTTTGAAATCAGGATCCTGACGGTAGCGACCTCATAGGGCTTTTGGGAGGATTGAATGAAAATTATGTGTGAAGAGCCCTTGGCACAGAGCGTGGCCTCTGTAAATGCTTCTCTCTCTCTGGGGTTATTAGGGAAAAGTTAAAAGAGGTAGGATTGTAAGTCAAGCTTGAAAAGATGAGGTGGGCTTGAGGGGGTGACATGACCAAGTGTCCCTTTTAGACTTTAGGTAGTTTGAAATGGTTCTTTGACACGGGAAGAAATTGAGGCACAAAATGTGAATTTAGTTTGATTGAAGAAACAGTTGGAGCCTGATGTTCTGTGTTTGTCTTGTACTCAGTCTTTAATCAGGCACAGCTGGGAGACCTGGCTTTTTTCCTGTGGCACATAGGATTGTATTTCAGGTGAAAATGGCTGTAATCACCTGAGTATCTGTGCGCTAGGTGTTTGCTATTGGGGCCAGGTGTTGAGGACGCTGCAAATTAGATCCAGTTAAAGTCTTCAAGGAACTTCTCTAATGAGAGAGACAGGCAAGTACTTAACAATGATAGAAGTGCTGTTCTTTGAAAATTTTTTTTTAATTTTTTTCAACGTTTTTTTATTTATTTTTGGGACAGAGAGAGAGCATGAACGGGGGAGGGGCAGAGAGAGAGAGGGAGACACAGAATCGGAAACAGGCTCCAGGCTCTGAGCCATCAGCCCAGAGCCCGACGCGGGGCTCGAACTCACGGAGCGCAAGATCGTGACCTGGCTGAAGTCGGACGCTTAACCGACTGCGCCACCCAGGCGCCCCAGAAGTGCTGTTCTTTGAACATATGCGTATTTTGTACCAGACACAGGCACGCTAGGGGTGGGTGGTATACAAAACACGCAAAATTTTGGCCTTATGGGCACCCCTCCTAGTGAGGGGTGCTAATGAATAATATAGAATGTTCAAAGGTAAGTGCTTTGAAAAATGGAGCAGGGTAAGGAGGATCCAGAATTTCGGGGGAAGATGTTATAGTTTAAAATGAGGTAGACTGGGTGAACCTTCTTGAGAATGATATTTAGGCAAAGATTTAAAGGGACAGGGATTAGCTGTGTTAATATCTGGGGTGAAAGCATTCCAAGCAGAGGAAATAGTTCCAAGGTGCTGAGGCAGACCTAGTGAGTTCTGCCTGGTGTGGCTAGAATGGAGTGGACAAAAAGAGTGATATAACTTGGGTTAGGGTGGGGCGTAGATCTCACCGTGCTTCGTAGAGCCTTTATGAGGACTTGGCCCAGAGTTTTCAATAGAGGAATGACATAGTCTGTTTTCAGCTTCAGGCAGGGGGGGAACAGCAAAGCAAGGAGACTTGAAGGTAGCAATCTGGGAGAAAGATGCTGGTGACTTGTAAAGTGGTACTAGGACATGGTGAGAAATGACTGGATTCAGGATACACATTGAAGATCAAACCAATATGGTTTGTTAATAGATCAGATGTGGCAGATGAGAGAGGAGCCAAGGATGATTCCCAGGATTTTGGTCTGAGCAGTTAGAAAGATGGGATTTGCGATCAACCAAGGTATATATGACTTCGTGACCAGAGCAAGTTTGGGAAATAGATTAGGAATTCAGTTTTAGACATGGTAACTTTGGGATGCCTGTTAAACATTTGGGTTGAGTTGATATCCAGGTCAGACCCTGGAGACTAGACATGTATTTTGTGGTCATTAACTTAGTATTCAGAACCACAGCATTGGAAGAGATCACCAAGGGGGCCAGTGTAGAAGGAGACAAGAACCTGGGAGTGATCCCTTTAAATTGCAGTATTAAGAAGCTTTTGTTATATAGTGTGCCTTACATGGAAGGCATCCATAAACTTAGGGAGGGAAATTACCTCTTTACTACCTCTAACTAGGAGTTAGCACTTTGTTAAATTACCGATGTAAACAGCAAACTACAGTACTATTAGCAGTACTTGTGATTTTACTACTAGACAGGTCACAGATATTTTAATAATGTGCTGTGGTTATTGTTGATGTCTCAAAATACTGTTGATGTTTATCATTACATCCAAGTTATAGTAGAGATCTACCACTACTACATTGTTAAGAAGTATATATATTACTGTATCACACATTGGGGGTTTTTGTTCTCCATGTAATTGGTTTCATTTATAATATATATTTTATTTTATGCATTTAAAAATATTAAACTGAGAAGAAATCTACAGGCTTCATCAGACTGCTAAAATGGTCCAAAGAACAAAAAAAGTTAAACTTGGGGCTCTGGAGCCAATGGTTCCTGGTTTTAGAATTTCACCTCTTAATAGCTTTATGAACCTGAGCAAGTTTCATAATTACTCTCTGCTTTGGAGTCATTTTTTACAAAGTGGGGATCATAGTAGTATTTTCTGTGAAAGGTTTTATGAGGACTTAAAGATAAGGACAGTGTTAGATCTTTTATGATTAGCATTGAATGCATCTAGGAAGAAGAGTACAAGGCACCACGATAGGAAAAGCATGGTGAATTTAGCCAAAGTTTATTAACTGGGAAAAAATATTTCTACGTGTTCTAATAAAATACAAAGCAGTGAGATTATGCAAATGCTCATAAAATCCTTGTAATTCACCCTAGAGTGGGAATAGAGATACCTCAGGAAGCTGTGTAAGAGAAATATTTCTGGGAAGATTTCCTGGTTAGAAAGCCTGATGAACTATCCTAGTGCTTAGAACAGAGTATATACCTCTCCAGTATTCATGTTCCTCTTTGCTCTTTTTAAGATTTCAGGCGGACCATTCTTCTGACACATTATGTCTTTAGAAAGGTATCAAGCAACTGTTGATACAGTTGTGTTTTGCTAAGAAATGTTCAAACTGCCAAGACCTCCTTCATACATATAACATTATCAGCCAATCATACTTTTGTAGTTTCCTCAGTGGGAGTTTGATATACCCAAATCTTTTTTGCCATTTTTTTTATTGTCCTAATTGATTCCCTTTTAAAAATAGAAATGTATTATAATTTAGTCTTTAACAGATACGTATAATTTCTCTTGACTTGATAATCTGTGTTTTTCTGTGAGTGTTGTCAGTTTTTGAAGAGAAGCTAGAATAGTCATATGCTGGATGACAAAGGATGACTAGCCGGGGTTACAGAATCAAAAGTTGACGTTCATTTCTGTTAATTCTTCCAGGGTACTGTAGAGTACTTTATTTTGTAATGCACTAAGAGCTATTATTATAAGGCCCTGTGAGACCATTCGTATTAGAAACTGAACCATTACATCTGGAGGCACCAAACATCACGTTTAGAATCCTTCCTTTCTATTTGAGAGAAATCTACTCTGGAGTGGGGGAGGCATTTTATTCTGAAAAAATTTCAAACTTACAGAGAAGTTGTAAGAATAGTATAATGAATTTCCATATGCTGTTCATCCACATTAACCGGTAATTGAAAGTTTGTCCTATTGATGTATCTTTCTATATAAAAAAATAAATATACACGTGTTTATTTTTGTCTGAATCAAGTTGGAAACATCAAGACCTTTCACCCCTAAATATCTTCATTACCTTAGAAGCTTTCTCTCAGATAACCAATGTACAGTAATCAAATTCAGGCAATTTAATATTTGTACCTATACTGTTAACTGATAAAATGTTTGTATTTAAATTTTGTCAGTTGTCTCAATAGTGTCCTCTCTTTTCAGTGTAGGATTACAAATTTCTTTTAATTGTGATGCCTCTCAGTCTTTAATCTCTGAGGAGAGAGCTTGAAATTCAAGCTTTGGAGGTACTCTATTATTGTCTTTGTACTTACCACAATTGTGATATTTCAAGAACAATAACAGTGTCTGGTAGTATGTTTTAAATAGTTTATTTATTTATTTATTTTTAACTACCAAAACAATGGATGCTTATTGCAAAAGGGTAAGATAATGCAGATGTTTATAGAAGAAAAAGTAAAAACCCACCCTTAGCATTTCGTCCCTGCTCCATCTCTCCAAATTCCACGTCCAGGAGGGTAACCAGTACTAACAATGTAGGGTATACCTTTCCAGACCTTTTCCTTTTGTTTTTTTGTTGTTACTTAAGTGGAGTCCTACTACATATATCATTCTGTCTTTTTTCTACATACTGTATTCTCTGCATATTTGCATTTACAGGTAAGATATACTTATCTTTTTTAACAGGCAATATTGAGTTGCTTTATTTTCTTAAGGTGTCTGGTTGTCATGTTAAACAGTTTAAAAAGGCCTTGGGACATGTTGTGCTGTGTGGAAGGGGTCTCCTTGCAAATACGTTTCCCCACAGGGTGAGTATATCTGGTAATTTATAATAGTATTTCACCATTTTGTGTAGACTTTGACTCCTCTACTTCCTTGCTTTTAAAAAATCTATTGTGTATACTTATTTCTATTTGTCCTGTCTGGTGCTGGTGGATTAAGTAGTTTTTATTTCTGCCCTACTTAGATGAGTTGATTGGTTATTTTAAAAAGAAAACTCGAGGCATTTAAGTACAGTTTTTTTGAAAATAGTTGGTTTGAAGCTGGCCAACTGAAAATTCAATGGGTTTGTTTTTCATAATGGGATTTATATTTGGAAGTCTACTTGCATGGATTCAAATGAGAGGGAGTTTACCTTGTGTAATTTTTGGTCACTGTGTGCTAGTAAAATGTTGTATTTGAGTTCCTTAGGTTTGGAATTCACGTATAATGTATTTTAATTTGACAATCTTTTTTTTTTTTTTTTTTTTAATTCTAGCTAGTGGTTAGTTACTTCAGTGCCTTTTCCAGCTAAGCAAACACATTGGTCATTTAGATGGAAGTTGGTCTAAATTCTTAAAGATGCTTTTTAGAGTGCTTTTTCTGTCAGATGCTAACATCTCACAGGTGATTATATCGTTGGGTTGGTGTGGGTGTTGATAGGAGTGTGATCATGCTGGGAGGTCTGCTTTTTGGGAGCACTGCTTGTGGGCTTGCAAGAGCCTGGAGCAAGTGGTGGTTTCTGACTGTAGTTCTTTCTGCTGCCACTTCCTGCCAAATGCACTTAGATTCTCTTTGGGGAGAATTGGTTGTATAGTAATCATGGATATTTGCTTCATGATTAGCTCTTTGTGGAGACCCATGGATTAATTCTACTTTGAGTCTTTTGTCTGATATTTGGCCTCTTAGTGAATGGTTACTAATTACATATTTTCTACTTTAGTAGGCAGATGCTGCCAGGTTTAAAATTTTTATGAATTTTTGGGGCGCCTGGGTGGCGCAGTCGGTTAAGCGTCCGACTTCAGCCAGGTCACGATCTCGCGGTCCGTGAGTTCGAGCCCCGCGTCGGGCTCTGGGCTGATGGCTCGGAGCCTGGAGCCTGTTTCTGATTCTGTGTTTCCCTCTCTCTCTGCCCCTCCCCTGTTCATGCTCTGTCTCTCTCTGTCCCAAAAATAAATAAACGTTGAAAAAAAAAAAAATTTTAAAATTTTTATGAATTTTGTGTGAATGTAAAGTAGAGCTAATATTTTTCATAAATTACATAGATGGCAGCAAACTCTTTCTCTGGAAATCCATTTATTCTGATCTGGAGCACACACAGACTTCCTAAAATTACTTAGTTAAAAATACAACTCTTCCATTATTTTATCAATTCTAGACCAGAGTATCTGTGTCAACTATAAAACATAAGCTACATGTTTTATGATGCTACTTTTGTGCTAAAAATTACCTAAAGAGATGAATTTTGTTGACATACAGTAAAACTTTTTGTTAGTAGTAGGTGAAAATATACTCCTAAAATTTTCCCCAAGATAACCTTAATAGGTATGCTCTTTAAGCTTAAGTTTACCACGTCCTTTAATAAATAGTTTATTGTATAATTCAGGAAGCCAATTGTCCCAATCACGAAAAGTATAATATAGCTTTTCTGGAAGATTAACAGCAGTTTGTGTAACACAGTAATGTTAATAGCTGAATATTAACACATTGAAACAGTGGTAGTTAAATAACTAATGTTTCCCCAATTATAATAATGCTTGCATTCATTACAGAGACAGTGAGACTACCAAGAAATACTTGATGCCCATCTTTATTTGACTACTTATTAGAGAAGATAACAATAGTGCTAGAAGATATGAATTGGGGCAGGAGTTAGAACCTGGCTGTGATAGAGAACATTTTTTCAGCTATGCATATGATAGCTACAAAATTTGTTAGCTGGGTGCTTTTCTGAAATGTACCCATTGCTTAAGTATTTTTGTTCCCATCATGACTACTTTCCCACATAAATATTTTAAAAGATAAGTTTGCATGCATGTGCATTTTTATAATTCTCCAACTTTTAAGATACTTCAGGTGATTGCTAATATGAAGCATCAGGAAAGGCTAAACATTTCATTAGAGCTGTCTATCAGCATTCATGCATTCTCTTGCTCCTTTTAGGCTTGTTTGGGTCTATCTATTGCTAGGACCTAAGGGGTTTTGTCTCATGTACTCAAAAATCCAAGGAACGTGAGGAATATGTTATGGAGACTCTTTTTTTCTAAAAAATTTTTTTTAAATGTTTATTTTTGAGGGGGAGAGAGACAGAGACAGACAGCATGAGTGGGGGAGGAGCACAGAGAGGGAGACAGAATCTGAAGCAGGCTCCAGCCTCTGAGCTGTCAGCACAGAGCCCGACGCCAGGCATGAACTCGTGAACCACGAGATCATGATCTGAGCTGAAGTCGGACGCTTAACGGACTGAGCTACCCAGCGCCCCGAGACTTATTCTTCTAAAAAGAATCTCGGGGCGCCTGGGTGGCGCAGTCGGTTAAGCGTCCGACTTCAGCCAGGTCACGATCTCGCGGTCCGTGAGTTCGAGCCCCGCGTCAGGCTCTGGGCTGATGGCTCAGAGCCTGGAGCCTGTTTCCGATTCTGTGTCTCCCTCTCTCTCTGCCCCTCCCCCGTTCATGCTCTGTCTCTCTCTGTCCCAAAAATAAATAAACGTTGAAAAAAAAAATTAAAAAAAATATATACAAAAAAAAAATCTTTAAAATTGAGGCTTTTTTTCTCTAGGATAGCTGATGCTTTTTATACTGAAAAAACTGAAAATTTTATATGCTAAGCCTTAAACTGGAAGAAAATTATAAAGTTATATTCAGAGTTGGTGTTATTTTTTTTTTCATTATAATCAAACCTTTTAAACCTGATGCTAAGAAAAACTAGCTGAATTGAACTCTTGACTATTCAGCTAACATTTGTTGAATGCCAACCTTGTGATAAGGCTACAGAAGTAAGTACAGTGAGCTATAGCAGGGACATCTAACCCAGACTGGTAGAATAGAGGGGTAGATAGTTGGGGAGGGCTGCTCAAAGGATGTATACTTAGTCTGAAAGAATGGGAGTTAGGCAAAAAGGGTGAATGGAGGATGCTCTAGGATGACACTGAAGGGTAGGGTACATAGAGAAGATTGTCCCTATGTCCATTTCCTGTTAAAGATTCCTCTGCATTTGCCCCATTGTAAGCGGCTGAGCGGCACAAGAGGTGTCTTATGTAGGGAGGCCTTATTACCTTACCTAATGACTTCTCATTCCTCTGGCTTCCCCTGTTTTTTCCCCTTGACTCACTCATTACCGTGGTTTACCATGGCTTACCATGGCTGTGATTGTAAAAGGCATGGAAAATTGTGTCTCTCATTTTATAAATAAGAGAGGAAAAGAAGGCCTAAAGAAATTCAAGGTATGCTCACTAGTTTTGTGGCAGTACCACAACTTGAGCAAGGTCTCTTCGTTTAACAATTTGTCAAAGACTAACTTTTTAATGATACTAGGGAATACCATTTATATTAGCTCTGCCATTTATAATCAATTGGATATCAGTATTCTGAGTTAACTTATTTTCCTAGGGGTCTTCTGGATTAGTCTTGAGGTACTTAAAATAATTTAATTTGGAGGGTGCAGGGGATTCCCTCAAGTTATTTCTTTTCTCCAGTTTTGCAAATACATATGCTAGAGGATTAGAGGGCTGAACATCAGTCATCTCAGCAAAAGGTACACTGGATATGTGGATGATCCAGATCTGCTCCTTTGGCCAAGTGCCTTAAGTAGTCTGAAATCTTCATTGGAAATGAGCTTCTAGGAATTTTTAATCCCATGAGAAACTGCAGCCTTTATGTCATTCCGTATATTAAGGAAAACCAGAAGTACATAGGTAGATAACTTGCCTTTGTTAAGAGAGCTAGTAGGAAGAGAAGGTACACACCCCAGCTAATACACCAGATCCCCAGCACCACAAGCCTGGCAGTGTGCAAGTAGCCCAGACGGGCCACGCCACCCCACAGTGAATCCCGCCCCTAGGAGAGGGGAAGAGAAGAGGGCTAGTAGTTATTTTTGTCTTCGTGTCCTGCATAATACTGCACTGCTGTTTGTGCATTTGCCTTACCAGTTCATGCTCTGTCCAAGTGATGAGGTAGTTCTAGTTCAAGGGTTCTCTTAGGACTTTAACTCAAGGTTTTGGGACAAATGGACACATCTCACAAGTAGTGATAATGAACATATTTGTGAGACCATAAGATGCCAAAGAGACATCATTCCTTGTTTCTGACACTAGGGAATCAAAGTAGTTATGGCTTAATGGGAGAGACTGTGTTATCATGGCTACTGTGAAATAAACTTGTATGTAGCTTGCTTAGATGTCTATAGATATTTTTTCTATTTGAATTGTTTGGGAAATTAGACCATTATTACTCTTAACTTGTTCTAATTTGAACACCAAGACCCTAACTTAATGATTCTCTGATCCCGGAATTTGTATCATTAAAGGTTAATTTAAAAACCAGTGCTTAAGTCATGGAGCTGAAAAGTAAAAAAATAAATAAATAAATAAAAAATAAATAATAATAATAATAATAAAAAATAAAACAAGGGTTGGTGTAAACTATGGCTCACAAGCCAAGTCTGGTGGACCACCTATTTTGTACCTATGAGCTAAGAGTGGTTTTTACATTTTTTAATGGTGGGGGATAAAATCAAAAGAATACCTCGTGACATATGAAAATTATATGAAATTCACATTTTACTACTTATAAATGAAGTTTTGTTGGAACACAGCCACACACACAAAAACCAACCTCCCCCCCCCACCCCCGCCCCACCAAAAAAACCCCAGTGCTTATTTTTATGGTATTATGTAGATAGAAAGAAGATATAAAAGGTTGGTGAATGCTTAAATTGAGCCTAGATCATACTTTGATGAAATTTCTTGGTTAGTAAATTTTCTAATCTTTTGTTTTCATCAAAAGAAAGTTTGAAGAGGGTAAGTAACATTGTTTTCTCTCCATGGAGTTTCAGATTAGTTCTAGTTTAAGCCTAGGTTTAAACTAAATTGCTTTTGAGCTCATCAACAAATATCATACTTTGATTTTGTAAGAGGTGTGGTCTAGAATAGGGGTTGGCAAACTAGCCAGTGGGCCAAGTCCAGCCTTGCCTGTGTTAGTACAGACTATGAATTAATAATAATTATATCTTTTAAGTGCTTAAAAAAACTGAAAGAATAGTATCTTGTGACATGTAAAATGATAGGACATTGGAGTTTTTATGTCAGTAAATAGAGTTATTAGAGCACAGCCACACTCATTCAGTTATTGTATATGGCTGCTTTCACACAAGAGTTGAATAGTTGTGACAGAGACTGCATGGCCTGTAAAGCCTGAAATATTTACTTTCTGGCTCTTAATAGAAAATTTGCCTATACTTGCTCTAGAACACTGATGAAAAAAATCATTTCCAAGACTGCTTATGTAAAGTTTTAAGATAGGTTAAATTTTCAGGAAAGCATGGCCCATCCTAGTTTTATGCTTTTTTAGAGTGTCTTGGAAAGAAGCTCATTGTACCCCAACTTGGCATTAGTGATGAATATCACAGTGATATTAGAATAATTCTAAATAGGGGCGCCTGGGTGGCTCGGTCGGTTAAGCGTCCGACTTCGGCTTGGGGCATGATCTCACGGTCCGTGAGTTCGAGCCCCGCGTCGGGCTCTGTGCTGACCGCTCAGAGCCTGGAGCCTGTTTCAGATTCTGTGTCTCCCTCTCTTTCTGCCCCTCCCCTGTTCATGCTCTCTCTCTGTCTCAAAAATAAATAAACGTTAAAAAAAAATTTTTTTTTTAATTCTAAATTATTATAAACTTTTAAGAAGAAGCTTTAAACTTTCACGTTGTTTTTCTCTATATCAGTCAGAATATAGAATTTAAGGAATTGGTCAAAAGGGTTTTTGGAGAACTGAGAAAATGAAAAGGGGACTCTGAAGGTAGTGGTGATAGAAAGGCAGGAAGTAACTACCCATCTTAGCGCTGAGAGGAAAAAGGGAAAAAGGGTGTGGTTCTCAGAACCCGGAAGCTTGGAGTAGGGCCCCTTTGAGCTGAGATCTCTGAGGAAGGGGGTATTGGACATGCTGGTGTCTGAGGAGTTGCAGTCAGGCTGGTCTGGGATTATGGAAGAAAGGTAGAAACTGCAATCAGCGCCCGGGAGAAGTGTATTCGTGGATCAATACATGTGGGAACTGTGCCCAGTAGGAAGGAACAAGTTCCCTCCTACCTTTCCAGCTTTTCAGTCTTCCTCTAGCACATGCTATTTGTGTCAGAGGAGCAATGTAGTTTACTGTCACAAGAGTGTAGAAAGTGTGGGCAGGGAGCTGAAAGTATCTTAATAGAGGACAGATGGTCTAAACATATTGAAACATTTCTCAAAGCTCCAGGTAAGAAATGATTCTAGTATGTTTTCAGGAATCTGGGAAGGTAAAAAAGAAATCCAAAAAGAAGATTTTTGATATATTTTTTAAAATATTTATTTTTGAGAGAGTGCAGCAGAGAGGGTGACAGAAGTTCTGAAGGGGGCTCTGCGCTGACAAGCAGAGAGCCCCATGTGGGGCTCGAACTCACGAACTGTGAGATTATGACTTGTGCCGAAGTTGGATGCTTAACTGACTGAGCCACCCGGGTGCTCCGATGGTTTTTTTTTAAGTTTATTTATTTTGAAAGCATGTGCAGAGTTTGCTAGGGGGAAGGGCAGAGAGAGAGGGAGAGAGAATCCCCAAACTGATAGTGTGGAGCCTTATGCGGGGCTTGAACCCACGAACTGTGAGATCATGACCTGAGCCAATATCAACTGACTGAGCCACCCAGATGCCCCAAAAGGAAATTTTTGACAAGCATCATGAAGTGTGTGTAGAGGTCTTTTTTTTTTTTTTTTTTTAAAGGTCCTGATATCTGTTCCTCACACATTCTTTTTTTAAAGTAAAATCCTGGCTTTTGTTTACCTTGGTCTGTAGGAATGAAGAATATCTGAACTTTGTTAGATAACAGTAAAACCCTAACATATAAAAAATGGGGACTTTTTGTATATGCTTCAGTTTTGGATTTTCTATTACCTAACAGGAGAGTAAGTCCAGTTATCAATTATTAGGAAATAAGGGGTTCTAAATAGGATAAAGCCAATTTGCACATCATCTAGTGTTTCTCAAACTGCCTGTAGTTTATCATGGATTGGTATACCTTAAAAACATACAATAAAAATGAAGTCCTAGAAAAATGAAGTGAAAAATTAAGAATCCAACGCCACTGGTTGAACAGTTTTGTATCTTCATTGTGGTGGTGGTTACATGAATAGTTTTGCATAGAGCTACTTGCACACAAAAATGAGTATGAATGCAGGTTAAAAAGAATGGTGAAAACTGAATAAGGTCTAATCTGGTGAACAGTAATGTACCAATGTAAATTTCCTGGTTTTGATATTGGACCCCAGCTACGTAAGATGTCACCATTGGAGGGGACTGGGTGAAGTGTACAGAGACTCTTTGTACTATTTTTGTGACTTCCTGTCAATCTGTAATTATTTCAAAATAAAAAGCTTAAAAAAGTATAAGCCAACTGATCACTGGTCAAGGTCAAATTGCTATAAAAGTTTCCAAACTCTGGTCTCAATTTCTGTACTTGTAGATATGTAACAAACTTAGCCAGATGGCACTGGCCTAAAGACTACAGTTAAGTGTAACTTTTCAACTTCTGTAGCTACTCTGTATTTTTACCATTCTCCTCAATCTCTCTCTACCTTTCACCTCCTACTTCTGTGTCTCTATTAATTTGTTTAAAATTATTTACTATGCACCTTTTTAGTGACAAGACCTGGGGATATAAAAATGAGGAAGGTCTTTGCTATTTATGCTTATTTTCTAAAAGTGGAGACTATTTTTTTTTTTAAGTTTATTTTGAGAGCAAGAGCATGCAAACAAGTGGGGTGGTAGGGGCAGAGAGAGAGGGAGAGAGAGAATCTGGAGCAGAACCCATGCTATCTGTGTGGAGCCTGACCTGGGGCTCAATCCTATGAACCGAGAGAGATCATGACCTGAGCTGAAATCAAGAACTGGAAGCTTAACTGACTGAGCCACCCAAGTACCCCAAGACTATTAAAAAAATTTTTTTTCTTAATGTTTATTTTTGAGAGACAAAGAGTGTGAGTGGGGGAGAGACAGACAAGTCACACACACGCACACACACATGCGCACGCACACACACATGTGCACACACACACACACACACAATCCCAAGCAGGCTCCAGGCTCCAAGCTGTTAGCACAGAGCCCGATGCGGGTCTCGAACTCATGAACCGAGAGATCGTGACCCTAGCTGAAGTAGGCTGCTTAACTGACTGAGCTACCTAGGCGCCCCAAGACTATTTAAGTTTATTTATTTATTTATTTTTAAATTTTTTTTAAAGTTTATTTATTTTTGAGACAGAGCATGAAGGGGGGAGGGGCAGAGAGAGAAGGAGACACAGAATCAGAAGCAGGCTCCAGGCTCTGAGCCATCAGCCCAGAGCCTGACGCGGGGCTCGAAGTCACGGACCGCAAGATTGTGACCTGAGCTGAAGTCGGATGCTTAACCGACTGCGCCACCCAGGCGCCCCAATTTAAGTTTATTTTTATTTTGAGAGAGATAGCAAGTGGGGTAGGGGAGGCGGGGCAGAGAGAATGAGAATCCCAAGCAGGCTCTGCACTGTCCACACAGAACCCAGTACAGTGCCCGAACCCACGAACTATGAGATCACGACCTGAGCTGAAATCAAGAGCCGGACGCTTAACCAACTGAGCCATCCAGGTGCCCCGAAACTATTTTTTTTTTAACTGAACTGTAATTGACATCAGTATCTTATTAATTTCAGGTGTACATCATAGTGATTTATATTTTTATGCATTATGAGTAAATGCTGTTGTTAAGAATCTTACAAATATGTATCCAAATTGCTAACAATGCCCATTTATTTTGCGTATTAACTGTGTGCCAGGCACTATATGGAGGATTTTATTTATTTTTTTTAAGATTCTATTTTTATTTTTTTAAATTTTTTTTCAACGTTTTTTATTTATTTTTGGGACAGAGAGAGACAGAGCATGAACGGGGGAGGGGCAGAGAGAGAGGGAGACACAGAATCGGAAACAGGCTCCAGGCTCTGAGCCATCAGCCCAGAGCCTGACGCGGGGCTCGAACTCACGGACCGCGAGATCGTGACCTGGCTGAAGTCGGACGCTTAACCGACTGCGCCACCCAGGCACCCCTAAGATTCTATTTTTAAGTAATCTCCACACCCAACATGGAGCTCGAACTCACAACCCTGAGATCAAGGGTTGCATGTCCACCTACTGAGCTGGCCAGGTGACCCTACGTATGGAGGATTTTAAATTGATGTTCTCCTTGATCCTCTCTTTGAAGTAAATAGAGTAGTACTCTTTCAGCTTTATTTACTTAAGTTTTTTTTATTTACAGAGAGAGAGCTGGGACGGGCAGAGAGAGGGAGAGACACAATCCCAAGTAGGCTCTGCGCTGTCAGTGCAGAGCTCAAAACGTGGCTCAAACTCCTGAACCATGAGATCATGACCTGAGCGGAGACCCAAGAGTCTACCCCTTAATTGATTGAACCATCCAGGTGTCCTAATGTTTTTATTTTAAAACATGCCACTTTTATGTTGAAAATCTTAGTTCCTAATGACATTAATGGAATGGCTTATTTGCTTTATCCATTTTTATGTGACAGTTTCAGTGGTAATACCAGTATTATTATAACAGACTACTAACAGTGTAAGATTTCTTTATGATTTTTTTTTTTACCTTCAGGATATATTCCAGGAAGGTATTTTTAGTCAAAATAGTTCAACTTTTCTTCATGTTTGTGCCAGTCACCAATTTGGTATAGTTTTAATAGTTTGAATTTCTAGAAATTATTTTTTTATTTTCTCATTAAAAAAATGCATCATTTTACATGATTCCAAAGTTACTGCAATAAAAGAATGTTCAAAGAGGCATAGCTTTCATTCTTATTTTTTAACCATGTCCTTCAACATGTAATAATTATGTTTAATTTTGGTTGAGTCTTCCATTTTGAACATAGAAGCACACAAAACATGCTGTTTTGTGTCTTGCTGTTCACTTAACAATGTATTCTGGAGATCATACCAGAAGAGTATACAGAGCTCTTCATCATTGCTTTTAATGTTGTGTACTGCTTCATTGAATGGATGTGGCAGAGTTACTCAAACACTCTTTTGATGAACATTTAGGCTATTTCCAGTCTTTTGCTATCACATGGATAACCTTTGCATTTTATTTTAACCTTCATTTTCCATGCATGAAAGTGTGAGGGGTGGTGCTTTTTTTTTTTTTAAAGTGCATTTAATTCACAATGATCTTACATTATCATCAGCTTTGCCTTGTAAGAATAAGTATTTCAGGGTTTGTTTTTGTTTTTAGGCATGGGTATCTTTGCCATACTTCTCCTTGTGTTAGCTGACTTGAAACCTTTCTCTTTTACACCTCAAGCACTAATTTGCTATCTTGGGGAAAATACTTAAACTTCACAACAGTCAGAAAATAAATGGTGGCTATTATGTTTAAGGTGGTGTTCCTGAAGAAAACTGACCTTTATACCTTTTTGGTGTGTTGTGGTTTTGGTCTGGTGGTAATTTATTCTAGGAACTTTCTGAGTTGCTGTATTCATTGTGTTACCAAAATTAAATGCAGCCCATGTAGTTTTTTTTTTTTTTAGATTTATAACAAACATGTGAAACATGAAAAAATGAAATTATTTTTAGAAGCATTTTTAATATTAACACAAAAGAAAGCAGATTTATGAAAGAAAATCCTGAATTATTTGTGTATAAAAAGAGAAACCTCTTTTGTCTCATGTGTAGATTTAATCACATCACATGTTTTACTTTCATTGTTTCAATTTTGAAAGTGGATTTTAAAGAGCCAATTTGCATCAGCATCTATAACCACATGAAGGAACTGACCACCATCTATTTTCCTGTTTCTGTTTAATGTGGTTAAGCAAGAGTAGGACTGGAAGACTGGCATTAAGTAGTCACCTGCTAAAATACAGGATAGGTACAGCTTTTTAATTACTAGTTTATATCCTACATTAACTAGTTTATATCCTACAGGTCTGTCTATAGTTAGCCATCTCCCTCAGACTCTTGGTATGACACACCTTTCAGTATAGTAGCTCTTCATAGAAGAATCTAGTCTGAAGTTGAGATGGGGGAAAAAACCCGAATGATTTCTTGCATCCAATTTAGGGGTTGTAATAGACACATGACCATCAGGACTGTTACTCTGTTTCACGATACAGCCCCTTCTGTTGCTAGGTAGATAAATTATTAGTACACTGAGTCAAAATATATTTCTCTGAAACTTTTTGCCCTTTGCTCCCAGTTCTGGGTAATAGCTAATAAATATTTGTTAAAGAGCAAGAGCTCTGCAGTCAAAAAAGCCTGGATACTTGTCTCTGTCACTTTGCTAGCTATGATGTTAGGTTTCTACATTTGCAAAATGAGAATACAAGTAGTACACCCTTCATAGTTTTTTGGACAAGATAAGCTAGATGTATGTAAAGCATTAAAGCTACTACCCCCAAAATAGGAAACATTCTGTTAGCTGCTTGTAGTGGTGATGGTGGTCTAATGGGGCTGTAAGACAATAGTGTAATGTGACCAGCTCACTAAGAACTTATCCTCCACTCTTTCTGTTGTGGTTCATTGCCTGGTACTAAAATTGAATTTCAGCATTTATGCATTTCTGTGTTTTAAAGATTGTTTGGTACTGGGTATCCCCTCCCACATTTGCTCAGTGAGGAAAATAAAACAGGTAATTTGAGATTTAACCCCAAATAGTGAATAAAGGTAGTGAAATCCATTTGTTTTTATTTATTTAAAAAATGTATATTTATTTATTTTGAGAGAGAGGGATAGGGAATGCAAGTGCAATGAGGGGCAGGAGGGGGGGGGGTGTGGAGGGTTGGGGGCAGGGAGAATCCCAAGCAAGCTCTGCACAGTGAGTGCAGAGCTCTGCGTGGGGCTCAGTCCCATGAAATGTGAGATCACGACCTGAGCCGAAATTAAGAGTCAGCCACCTAACTGGCTGAGCCATCCATGTGCCCTGTGAAACTCATTTGTATGTAACAGGCCTTAAAATGTTCAAAATCACCATACACCCCAGTTTATGGGTTTTGGAAAAAGATTGCTTGAAGAAAACATAATTCACTTAATGCAGGTGCTCCTGCAAACTAATTTGGAAGACAAATTTAGAAACATTTCAAGTAAATATACAATTGTTAACATTTGGGATGATATTCTTACCTTCCCTCAGTGACTATGGAACTCTAAAGATCAGCTGTGTTTGTTTACAAAGTGATTGCTTGTTTAAAGAAAATAAGTTATTAGCTTTAATCACCATAATATGTAGGTTCTCTATTTTTTACAGTTTATTGAATTAGAGAGTGAGCATGAGCAGGGAGAGGCAGAGAGAGAGAGAGAAAGAAAAAAAGAAAGAATCCCAAGCAGGCTCTATACTGACAGACAAGAGCCCAATGCAGGGCTCGAACCCACAAACCACGAGATCATGACTTGATCTGAAATCAAGAGTCAGATGCTTAACCGACTGAGCCACCCAGGCGCCCCTGTAGGCATTCTGTATTAAAGTTTAAGCTTTTGGGATATAAGAATAGTTGATGGGTATGATATTGGGGGAGAGAGATGCAGTTTTGATCTATATCTATCTATCTCTCTGTTTTGATCAAATTATTTCCTGTGAGAATCTTCTTGCCTGTAACTTGAATAACATTTCATTAATTTTTTTTCTAGATTTAATCTGTATACATGAGCCTCTATCTGGAGCTCTCTGTATGCTTCAGATACTATGATAGTTGAAGATGAGGACTTAAAATGAGTGAGAAATAGTGCTTCTGTTTATCAGGTCCATTGGCACTAATTCAGGCTAGCATATTCATCCCAAAGGGCTTTGCCTAAAGTTTCTACACCTTTCATGAAAAGCAGTGTGGTATTCATGGTTTTATTATTTACATAAGTCACACATTTCTCATCAGTGTTTTAATTTTTTTTTTTTTTTTTTTTTACATTTATTCCTTTTTGAGAGACAGAGCACAAATGGGGGAGGGGCAGAGAGAGAGGGAGACACAGAATCCGAAGCAGGCTCCAGGCTCCAAGCTGTCAGCACAGAGCCCGATGCGGGGCTCGAACTCACAAACCGCAGGATCATGACCTGAGCTGAAGTCGGACACTTAACCGACTGAGCCACCCAGGCACCCCTCTCATCAATGTTTTAATTCACTTGTCCTCTTGGGTCCTGTTTTTTGGATGAGAGAGTAGGGCAAATGTTATGAATTAATTTATGGCCTGTATGGCTTATTTTTTTCTAGGGTCACTTTTTAGGTGTTTCCCTCTTTTCCTTTGAGAATTGCTTGAGATGAGAAAGTTAAAACATGGTACTCTTGTTAAGGAATTTCTTTGATTCAAAAAGTAATGAGAATTTATGCTAGGGATGGTAAACCGAGGGGGGGATTACACACTAAGGACAAGAGTAGCCTTTGTCTCTTTGTAACTTAAACCCTAGTTGGGAAGGCAGAAACAGTAAATGGAAGTCAAGGTTGTATGTGATTGTCACTCTGCAAAGTACATGGTGTAGGGGTTGAGTTTAGTGGTAGTGTCTGGAGTGGTAAGGAAAGGGATAGGAAAAGGGCATACAGTACTGAGTACATACTTGATAATTGGCAAGTGAATGAAGGTGAGACCAAAGTGGCTGAGAGGATGAATAAGATGGGTTTGGGGGGGGAGGGGGTGCCTGGTGGCTCAGTCGGTTAAGCGTCCGACTTCGGCTCAGGTCGTGATCTCATGGTCCGTGAGTTCGAGCCCCGCGTCAAGCTCTGTGGTGACGGCTCAGAGCCTGGAGCCTGTTTCAGATTCTGTGTCTCCCTCTCTCTGACCCTCCCCCGTTCATGCTCTGTCTCTCTCTGTCTCAAAAATAAATAAACGTTAAAAAAAATTAAAAAAAAGGTTTTTTTTTTAATTTTGAGGGTTTGAGGGGTGATATAAGGGTGTGGAGGCTGGGAGAACGGGAGGAGGATGGTAGAATGAAGAGCAGGATGGAAAATTTCTTGAAGTCAAGACTGATCTCTATGAATTTGGAGGAGACCGTCTTACCTATTGAAATTCCTTCTGAGGAGTAGTGTAAAGAAAGCTTAGCTGGATAGGAAAGTGGGAATGATGTTGTCAGATATTTATTGAGTGCTTCCTATGTTCCGAGTAGTGTTTTTGGCACTTAGCTGTCAGCAAGATAAAACCAAGCTCCTGTCCCAAAGGAGCTTGTATTCTAGTGGAAGGAAACAGACTCTACAAAGAAAAAAATCTCACCTTGATAAATGTTAGGAATAAAATATGATAGAGTGATGGGGAATCTTGGGGATAACATTTGAGCTGTCATCTTATTGAGAAGAAGCAGTCTGTCGAAAATCTAGGAGGAATAGTATTCTAAGAAGGCACCTTCAGGTGAAAAGACCAGAAATTAGTTTGGAATGTTTGAGGTGCAGAAAGAGGGCTTATGTGGCTAGAACCTAGGGAATGAGGAAGGATTGTGAAAAGAGGTAAGGTCAGAAAGAGCATAAGCAGGTATATGCTAGGATCTGATTTAAGCTTTTGAAAGATCATCTGGTTGTTGTGTGTGTAAATTTATAATGTGTGTGTATGTATTAATCATTATGATTGGTACATGTGTAGAATAATTGTCATTAGCTCCATTTTGACCATGTTACATTTGAGATACTTTTGAGAGATCCAAGTAGAGATGTTCAGTGAGCACTTGGGTAAATAAGTGCAGAGAGTGGTTGGGTTTGGAGATGGGGGGCGGGTCACCAATCTACAGATGATACTGAAAGCCATGAATCTATATGGGATGAGGTAGGAGGGAAAAGAGTAGATGGAGAAGAGAAGAAGGAAGGCCAGCCAAAATTTTGGGTACTCCAATTTGAAGACATCTGGTAGAATAGGAAGAGCCAACAAATAGAGATTAGGGAGGGAGTCGCCAGTGAGGGTAGGAGGAAAACAGGAGAATGGGTTCCCTGAAAAAAAAAAAAATTGACCCTTGTCTTTTAGGATGTTGGTCCTTAATGACAATTCACCCTCCTGCCTTTTTTTTTTTTTTTAAGGTAAGGTATCTTTAAAGCTATTTGACTAATGAGAGTGAAGAAAAAGATACAGATGATAGAGGAAAGGAAATAGGAAATACATCTTTGAGAAGGCAAGAGGATGGGGCATAGAGTTAAGTGATGGGATCTTCAATTGAGAGTGGTCAGGGTCATGGTAGTGATGGAGATTTGGGGTGGGGGATGTGTGAAACAGGTACC
This sequence comes from Herpailurus yagouaroundi, assembly GCF_014898765.1. Classification (NCBI taxonomy): domain Eukaryota; kingdom Metazoa; phylum Chordata; class Mammalia; order Carnivora; family Felidae; genus Herpailurus; species Herpailurus yagouaroundi. Next base: position 21,846 of record NW_024423241.1, read on the forward strand.
TAGGAGAGTAAGGAAGGGAATTGAGTGGCACAAGTCATAGAGTTAGTGAATGGTAGGGATAGGATTCTGACCTAGGAATTATCAAAGTTTGATCTTTTTTGCTGTGTTACATTGCCATCCTAATAAGCAAAGTAATAAATGCTGAAGAAGGTATGCTTTCATGAAGGACAATCAGGAAATCGAGATGAGGTTGAGCTGAAAAAGGAAAATTAAAGAGAAAGCCCCCCCCCATTAGCCTTCTCATTTATGGAAATTATTATTACCTTGTATTATAGTTATTTGGTATACCTCTGTGCCATATTACTTCAAGTAAAGGATGAAATTCTGGGTAGGAACTGTGTATGAACTTGATATCTTGCCCTAACAGAGTTAACACTGCCTTCAGAAGGATAGATCCTTAAATAATTGTTGAACAAATAGTCTTGTGATTGATAAGAGTACTGATACTTGTAGTTAAGTGTTGCCTTTCTAAAATAAGTCGTTGGGCAATCCATCAGTGTGGTTGTGTGCTGTTGAAAGACATGTTGTGATGTAGTCTCCACATTTGCCTTAAGCTTCGCTAGCTCATGGTACGAAAACCTTGGCCTACAAAAGGATTACTCAGTTTGTTGAGAAGAGGTTTGCAAATGTGTGTGACCATAGGTGAGGCTGTGAGCTAGGTAGATATGATCTTTTGTAATAAAAATTTTACTTATGAAGACTGTCTCTCCGGTGTATTACTTTTCCATATCATTGAATATCTGAGACATTTAAAGTCTTAAATGTATGACACTGCAAGTGCCTAAACTGTGTAAATGTCAAAACCTGCCCGGCTTCAGTGCATTCAGACTTCTTTTTCCATGACAGATGTTTTTGTTTGTACTTGTTAGGGAGCGGGTCACAGATTTAGCAACCTGAAATGGAAACAAATGGAGGGGGGGAGGAGAGTGGCTGAAGCTATGAAATTCCAGGTCTTCCCTAACGGTGGAGATAGTGACTTTAGTACTTGAGAAGCGCTGTGACCCTTCCTTGGACCTGGGTGTATACGGCAAGCTACCTTTCTTCCAGAGAGCTCAGAGTACTACTTGAGTATACCTCTGGGTGGGGTTGTGTTGCAAGCAGTGTTGGGAAATGGTCTTCAGTTTGTCATTGGTGGCTTCCTTCCTTTTGTTATCAACACTTCTCTTATCTCTTAAGTTTTTAGTTCTTCACACTACCCTGCGTCTGCAATTTCAGTCTAGTATAGGGTCTAGTTTTGATGTAGCTTATCCTCATCGCTGCTTTCCAGAATATGAATTTGGAACATTTGAGGTAGTGTTTCTCTAGCTGAGGCTCTAGGATCTTGAAGAGTCCATACAGTGTTTTTCATAAAAAATTCTTATGGGGTGTAGATTTTGTGAGGGTATTTAAAAGTTTTTCATATTTGATTGTCTTAAGTTGAAAAAATAATTTTTAGTTTTGAAATAATGTCAAACTTACAGAATGGCCAAAAACAATACAGAGATTTCCTGTATACCCTTCACCCCATTGTGAACATTTTATCATTTATCATTCTTTCTACACACATACATTGCTTTTTTTTTTTTTTCTGAAATGTTTGATGGTTATAGTCATGATGCCTTTTACCCCCATATCCTTCAGTGTGTACTTGCCAAAAACAAAGGCATTCCCTTAATATAATCACTGTACAATTATCAATTTTGAGAAATTAACATGGATACATTTCTGTTTGCTAACTACAAACGTTAAACATTATTTTGACCAGTTTTAAATTTTGAAATTTATTTTTCCTGAAAACAGCCACTTTCCAGTGGTAACTTTCAAGTAAAATAAATTATAACATATGAATTTTAATATTAAAAGAGTATTATTTAATATTTTAATATATTAATTTTCTTAGGTCAGTGTTCTTAAGTTGAGATCTAGCCTTAGATATCTGACAATTTTTTGTCTTCTTAAAAAAGGCCCATGTATCCCTCAAATGTGAGAAACACTGAGCATTTGAGGAGTATCTGATTTTTATTTTTTGTTTTTTATTTTTTCAGAGAGAGAGAGAGAAAGAACGAGCTAGCACTAGTGGGGGAGAGGGGAAGGGAAAGAGAGGGAAAGAATCTTAAGTAGGTTCCACTCTGAACGTGGATGTGGGGCGGGGCTTGATCCCACAACCCTGGGATCATGACCTGAGCCAAAATCAAGTCAGTGCTCAAAGGCTGAGCCACTCAGGCGTCCCAGGATTATATGAGTTTTTAGTAAGAAGTCTTTAAAGATGAGATAGGAGTGGATCTTTAAAGTGTTACTAAAATCCACATAAAGTAATAAGTGCTGCTTCTGATTTGTAGTTCAGGAAATTCAGTGGACTGAAGGCCTGGAATGAGACCTTCTAGGATCACACTTTTAGCTTTGCATCTAGGGCAGGAATTCTGTCTCATTTGAGGTAAGTTCTTACCCAGATTCTTCGTAAACATTTCTGATGAGGAGGAAACTTAAGTGCTCTGTACAGTGACACATTCTAGTTGCAGACGTATCACATCTGATTTTTATAAATCAGTAAGAAAGACCAACAACTCAACTGATTGGCCAAAGACCTGAAAAAGCACTTCCCAGCTAAAAGGAAACACCAATGACTTACAAACATGAAAAAGCTATGATGATGGTAGAACTAAAAATGAAGCTATGTCTGTTATATGTTGATATATAATACCTACGGCTTTAAATGAACAAAAACAAGGTATAGAAAGGTATGTTTCCTTTTGTGTGTTTTCTCCTTAAAAAGAGATACATATGCTCACATATGCACACAATTTCTGGAAGGATATACAAAACTTAACAATAGTTGCCACCGGAGAGAGACATCTAATTTTAGTTGTATATCTTTTTGTATTATGAATTTCTCTTGTGGGTGTGTGTATTTTTCAAATAAAATGAATTTAAAATGAGCTAAGATCTGTCATTCTGTCCTTCTGTTGGTCACAGGTCCAACTTTTGGAATTGTGCAAAATAGGACTATTTTATCTTTAAGTTTTCTGATATTTTATAAATAAATCACTGTGGTCTTGTAAGTGGTCTTTTCCCCAGTGTAACTAAAAATACTTGTTTAAGGGGCGCCTGGGTGGCTCAGTCGGTTAAGCGTCCGACTCCGGCTCAGGTCATGATCTCACGGTCCGTGAGTTCGAGCCCCGCTCGGGCTCTGTGCTGACAGCTCAGAGCCTGGAGCCTGCTTCCGATTCTGTGTCTCCCTCTGTCTCAAAAATAAATAAACATTAAAAAAAAATTTTTTTTTAAATAAAAATACTTGTTTAACTGTAACTATTTCTTGTATGACCTGATATCCAGAATAGACTCCCTTGCTATCCAACTTGTTTATATTTATGAATATTCTTGATATGGTCAAGTCTCTCTCATACCAGGCTTCCCTTTGGAGGCTTCAGTTTTTGTGTCCTAGCCAGAGAGATTGGGTAGTTAGTGGGTTGATTTTAATAATCATGTCATTTCTTTGGATCTTCGAACTGCTGTGATGAAATCTCTTTTTTTTTTTTTTCTTCAACGTTTTATTTATTTTTGGGACAGAGAGAGACAGAGCATGAACGGGGGAGGGGCAGAGAGAGAGGGAGACATAGAATCGGAAACAGGCTCCAGGCTCTGAGCCATCAGCCCAGAGCCTGACGCGGGGCTCGAACTCACGGACCGCGAGATCGTGACCTGGCTGAAGTCGGACGCTTAACCGACTGCGCCACCCAGGCGCCCCGGAATCTCTTAATTCCTTTTCCACATGTGCCCTGTGACCTCATTGAGATTTGTCACCATGTTGACCCAGATTAATCAACATTCTTGAAACAGTTCCTCGGCAAGCTGCAAATATTTGTCCTGTACATTTTTGACAGCTTGCTTCAATATTCCTGATTTTTCTTCTGTAGTAGCTTTTCAAAAGAAGAAATAAGGCCGTTCCAGCACAATCTTATGCTAAAGAGTTAAATGCCTGTTTGCGCATGCCTCATTATTTTTCATGTCAGAGATCCTGGGGACTCTATACCTTTGTTCCATCAGCCTTCCCTTGACATGATGTTATGTTATTTACCAAAACAAGTTTCCTTGTTATTAAACGTTTGTGACTGATTCTTGCTATTAATTGTGGCCTCACAATTTCACTTCTTCAAAAAGGTCTTGTCCTCTTATTGCAGTGGCAGTCTGCTTCTATGACCACAGCGAGCTATTGTCATTATTGGAAATGTACCCTAACTCTGTTACTCTGACCAGAATTTCCAGTTCTTTCACCTCACCCTTTTACCTCACTTTCTGGTTTCCAGCACATTTACTCTTTGAAGCTTCAAGTATCTTGCCCTTACCCTGTTCCTTCAGTTTATCAGCTTCTTCCAGATTTCTCTCTTCTCTGTTATCTATGGATTACTAGGTCAGTCATTTCAGTATTCTTGGGAATGCCCTCAGTTCTCTCATCTTGCTTGCTTTCTACCTCTCTTGTCCCATCCAGCTTCCTGGAGTAACTCACCAGTTGTTTCTTCTGGTTGTTTCTAGATAGTTTAATGCTGCCAGCCAAGTAGAATAAGTGTGCTGATAAGCTCTTATATAAATTAGTAATATAGTCCACTTCCATTTCTGTTTCTTACACTTGAATTTTGTTTAAGTATTTTGCCCTGTTTCTTCTCTCAACTTTCAGCTGAGGATGTCAGAGAGAAATGCTTACTTTATTTTGAAACTTAACTGTGTCTTCACTTATCTGTATTTCTTTCTGTCTTTCTTAAAAAAAATTTTTTTTATCTTTATTTATTTTTGAGAGAGAGAGAGTGTGAGTTGGGGAGGAGCAGAGAGAGAGTGAGATACAGAATCCGAAGCAAGCTCCAGGCTCTGAGCTGTCAGCACAGAGCCCGACGTGGGGCCTGAACCAATAAACCATGAGATAATGACCTGAGCTGAAGTCAGAAGCTCAACCGACTGAGCCACCCAGGTGCCCCTCTTTTTTTTTTTTTTAATTCATTTTGGGAGAAACAGAGTGAGTGGGGGAGGGGCAGTGGCGGGGGAGGGGAGAGAGAGAATGAATGAATGAATGAATGAATGAATGAATCCCAAGCAGCACAGAGCCTGTTATGGGGCTTGAACCCATGAAACCATGAGATCATTACCCAAACCAAAACCAAGAGTGGGACACTTAACCGACTGAGCCACCCAGGTGCCCCTGTGTCCCCTTCTTTCAAGATCATTCCCTTCAATCTGTTGTAGTGATTCCATACTTTTTGTGATCTAAACACCTTGTTTGCTCACCTGCTCTATTTGTGATGAGGGAGAGAAGCAAGATACAGAATGGCTTGTATGGTATGATTGCTATACTTAAAAAGATCTGTGTTTAAGTACCACCCCGCCCCCACCGACAACCACGTACACAAAAGAAGCATTAGAGGGCTCAGTAGACTAAGGTGTTAACAGCAGTCTCTGGATGTTGGATTGTGGACTCTTCCTTTTGCTTGTTTTGTAATTTGAATTTTCTCTATTGAAATGCTTTTGCCATGAGAAAATTAAAAGGAAATTTATATTTCCCCCCGTATTTTTTGTACATGCTTATATTCTTTTTATTACAAACATCTTATTATCAGGTTCTGGGAAATGTCTTGCCATCTCTGTCAAGCAGTTCTTTGAATATCCACTGAAAAGGGAGTATAAATAGGAATGACCTTCCAAATGCTCTGACATGTCCAGGTACCTTTTATGTTCTTGAAAAAATTCCACATGATACTAATTTAAATCAAATCTAGTAGGTCATGGATTGTAAGACACAACTATCTTATGAACCACTAAGAAAGGAAAACATTCTGCCAATCAAACTATGATGTTATTGATAGTATGATGCAGAGGTGTTATATGTGGGGAAAATGTACCTCACAGAATTAATGAAATATAGTTGTTCTCAGATTGCATCTGTGAAGTGTTTAGTGGTTTTGGAATAGGAAAAAAGTGTTTAACCTTGACCTCGCTTCCAATCTCATCCTTGTATTGCCATCCTTTCCCCCTCTTCATTACTTGGTTTTTGTATGGCTATGTAGACACTGGTGAATGGACTGAATTATGATGGAGTGAAGCCTACATTTGGAGACCAGGTTTTTGTACATTTCTTTTAAGGGACATTTCAAACAGCTGATTATACTCCAGTCTTGCCATGTAGCCTGCAGAGTGGTCTGCTTAAAATCCTAATCTGGCTGTCATCATCCAAAGCCCTTTTGTAGCTTCCTTTTCCCCAGGATGCCTTGGCACACTGGTGTACACCAGACTTTTGGCTTTTGATTCCTCAGTCTCAGGACACAGTGTGGTTACCTTTTTTAGAACATAACTGTGAGCTCGGAGAGCCACATGCTGTGATGTGGAGCAGAGCGTATACCTTGTGTTCAGCAAAGGGACTGCTGAATGGACACCACAAAGGATTGAGAACCCTAATCCATTAAATGAACTGTGTTTCTCCTTATGAGAAACCTGTCTGTGGACTTGGCTACTGTCCCCTATATTGGCTACTTTCTGCCTTACACTTTATACTCCGGTAATGCTGAACTGTTTATAGTTTTCTTGCACATGTTGTTCTGCGTTTTAATCTCTTTGCCTTTGTGGGGAATCTTCCTCTGCCTGGGATCTCCCTACAAATGTATCTTCAGGAACTACTCTTCTATTAGGAAGGATTTTTTTGCTTTCCTATTCTTCTACTAAACTGAGTTATTAAACTGCATTTTCTCCCTTTGCTGTTACACTGCACGTATTTCTTTGTATTTATTCCATTATGTTGGAATTACTTTGTAACAAAATTGTATTTTGTTTTACAGGACATTAAGCTTTTTATTTATTTATTTATTTATTTTTTCAACGTTTATTTATTTTTGGGACAGAGAGAGAGCATGAACAGGGGAGGGGCAGAGAGAGAGGGAGACACAGAATCGGAAACAGGCTCCAGGCTCTGAGCCATCAGCCCAGAGCCTGACGCGGGGCTCGAACTCACGGACCGCGAGATCGTGACCTGGCTGAAGTCGGACGCTTAACTGACTGCGCCACCCAGGCGCCCCGACATTAAGCTTTTTAAGGGCAGGGACTGTGTTCACCTTTTATTTCACAGTGCTGGTATTATCTTCAATAAATATTTGCTGTACTAAATGTAATTGAAACTTTGAAGGAATGAACAGCTCATGTCAAAAACCTATAGGCTGTCGGTATCCTAGGTTTTAATAATAAAAAACTTTGATTTCAATTGTTTTTAGTATTTATGATTTCTTTTTATTCTTTTGCATGCTCTCTTGGCTGGATGGCAATAGAGAAGAAGAAAATGAGGTAAGTATAATTTAACTAGTTATTCAATGATTATTGGATTAAAAACTCAAAATTTAGCTATGGTTTTTGTTTTGTTTGGTTTTTAAGATTTTATATTTAAGTACTATCTACCCCCAGCTTGAGGCTCGAACTCAACAATCCCAAGACCAAGTGTTGTTGCATGCTCCACTGACTGACTGAGAGCCAGGTGCCTCCACTGACCTGGCTAGAGCCAGGTCCCTCTAGCTATTATTTTCAATGTGAAATGAAGAAATAGTTTTTGCTGAATTTTTGAATCTGTAGTAACTCCATTCCAAGGAGGAATGTTGTATATCTCAAGGAAATGGTTTTTAAAATGGAGCTTCAAAAGCTTTAGGCAAGGTAGAGGAAGCTGGGAGCTCTGGAGACAGCATTTACCTGTTTTTATATATTGAGCTACCATGTAAGATTTCATTTCACAAGTGCATTCTGTTTCTTAAAAAATATTCGAAGACAACTGCTTTATGATAATGCATGAGAGAACATTTTTTTTCTCACTTGATTAGTGTATAATGTTTAAAACTGATGGCAGATTTTACCATATTGAAGGAGAAAACTATTCTCTTAACCAGAGTTGATTAAAGAACATCCATTAAAAAAATATTGCGGATGACCAGTGTACCATCTTTAATTTAGACTTGAGTTTGTTTCTTATAGATTTTTCTGATGTTCTCTCTACCACCTAGGTTTTGCCTTTAACTTCTAAAGCCTACCATTTCCTTTGGTGGTTTGGCAAATGATGGAAGGAAAAATTTTCTTAGGTATATACTTTGTAGTTGTTGCTCCTAGAGTAGGGTTGGACTATAAATCAGCATGGCCTGAGTGTGTGAGGCCCGGGCAGAGACAGTGGTAGTGTGCCAGGGCAGAGTAATTTATAGCAAAGCAGAAAGATCTGGGCCTCATTTGCTTACCTCATCTATAAAACGAGATAGGAGACTGCTCTAGACCAGTGGTTTTTCACATCTGTAAAGTCCATCAGAATTGTCTCATGTGCTTGTTTTCCAAAAACAAAACCAAACAAAACATACTTTGTTGCCTTAGATCTAGTTGTGTTGCAGATCTGTATTTTATGAAGCACCTAAGTGATTCTGTGTGATGCCAGAACACCACTATAATGGCTTCTGATGTTTCTTCTCAGAACACAGGAACAAACTATTTTCCACACTGAGATGTTAATTATTGCTCTCTATCTACATGTCATTTTGTGTTCTATATTGAAGTACATGTTGGATTTTTTTTTTTTATTCTCGTTAAAAAGTCTCGTTAAAAAGTCCTCTGAGCTGTCAGCACAGAGCCTGACGCGGGGCTCGAACTCATGGACTGCGAGATCATGATCTGAGCTGAAGTCGGCCCCTTAACCGACTGAGCCACCCAGGTGCCCCAAAACAGATAAATTCTTTATGTAAGAGACAAAAATAGGAAAGTATGGGTAATTGTTGAAACTTGGGGTGGGTACTTAAGGGTTTATTATACTATTCTCTATACTTTTGTGTATGTTTCAAATTTTCTATAATGAAGTTTTATCTAGCTTAGTGAAATTCATACTGTCCTTAAAGAGGATTTTTCATTTTCCTGACATTTTAAACTGTAATGCTAGCCATTTGAAAGTAACTTTATTGTTGTAGTAACTGCTTGTTTTGTTCACTTATAGGCAAAGATTGAAAATGTGCAGAAAACAGGTTTCTTCAAAGGACCAATGTTCAAAGGTGTTGCTTCTAGTCGATTTTTACCTAAAGGCACCAAGACAAAAGTTAATTTGGAGGAACAGGGACGACAAAAGGTGTCTTTCAGCTTCAGCCTTACAAAGAAAACTTTGCAGAATAGGTTTCTGACTGCACTTGGCAATGAAAAGCAAAATGATACTCCAAACTCCCCAGCTGGACCTCTTCAAGTAGACTTGACTCCTAAAATTAAAATGGACGTTGGAGATACCTTATCTACTACAGAAGAATCTTCCCCACCAAAATCAAGGGTAGAATTGGGCAAAATTCATTTTAAGAAACACCTGCTTCATGTGACGTCCAGGCCACTGCTGACTACAGCCACAGCAGTGGTGTCTCCACCTCCTCCAGTAGTACCATTACCAGCAGTCATAGCAGAATCAACAACTGTAGATTCACCACCCTCTTCTCCACCTCCACCACCTCCACCTCCCCAGGCCACGACACTCTCACCAGCACCAGTAACAGAGCCAGTGGCCTTGCCACACACACCAATCCCAGTTATGATGACAGCACCGGTAGATGTAGCAGTTAGAACACTGAAGGAACCACCAGTTACGACTGTACCAGAATCTTCAGACGTGGACACTAAGCAGGACGCTGTATCTAATAGTTCAGAAGAACACATAACTCAGAATTTGAATGAGCAAGCAGATACTCCCTCACAAAAAGAAGATTCCCATATTGGGAAGGAAGAAGAAATTCCAGATAGTTCTAAGAGTAATCTGGGCTCTAAAAAAACAGGTTCTAAGAAGAAATCCTCACAATCCGAAGGCACCTTTCTTGCTTCAGAATCTGATGAAGATTCTGTACGGACTTCCTCAAGTCAAAGATCACACGATTTAAAATTTTCAGCAAGCATTGAAAAGGAAAGAGATTCAAAAAAGAACTTAGCACCTTTAAAAAGTGAGGATTTAGGGAAATCTTCACGATCTAAAACAGAGAGAGATGATAAATATTTTAGCTACTCAAAACTTGAAAGAGATACTCGGTATATATCTTCTCGATGTAGATCAGAGAGAGAGCGAAGGCGGAGCAGATCTCGTTCAAGATCTGACAGAGGCTCTAGAACTAGTTTATCCTATTCCCGGTCGGAACGATCCCATTATTATGACTCTGATCGTCGCTACCATCGGAGTTCCCCTTACCGAGAGAGAGCTCGCTATTCTCGGACATATACAGATAACAGAGCTCGGGAGAGTTCTGACTCAGAAGAGGAGTATAAGAAGACCTACTCAAGGCGCACCTCATCCCATTCCTTCTCTTACAGAGACCTAAGGACATCATCATCCTATTCTAAATCTGATCGGGACTGCAAAACTGAGTCCTCTTACTTAGAAATGGAGAAAAGAGGAAAGTATTCTTCAAAAGTAGAAAGAGAATCCAAAAGGACTTCAGAAAATGAAGCAATGAAAAGATGTTGTTCTCCCCCTAATGAACTGGGATTCCGACGGGGCTCATCCTATTCCAAGCATGATAACAGTGCTTCCCGTTACAAATCTGCCCTTTCAAAGTCTGTATCCAAGTCCGATAAATTTAAGAATTCTTTCTGTTGTACAGAATTAAATGAGGAAATCAGATCATCTCATTCTTTTAATTTACAGGCTCCTTGTTCAAAAGGTAGTGAATTAAGAATGATTAGTAAAATTCCTGAAAGAGAAAAGACTGGGTCTCCATCACCATCAAATCGATTAAATGATTCACCTACTTTTAAAAAGCTAGATGAATCCCTTATTTTTAAATCTGAATTTATAGGACATGATAGCCATGATAGTATTAAGGAATTAGACTCTTTATCTAAAGTGAAGAATGATCAGTTAAGAAGTTATTGTCCCATAGAATTAAATATAAATGGATCTCCTGGGGCAGAATCTGATTTGGCAACATTTTGCACTTCTAAAACTGACACTGTTTTGATGTCTTCTGATGATAGTGTGACTGGATCAGAGGTATCCCCTTTGGTCAAAGCATGCATGCTTTCATCAAATGGATTTCAGAATATTAATAGATGTAAAGAGAAAGACTCAGACAATACATGCATGCTGCGTAGTAAGTCAGGAAGCCCATTTAGAGAAACAGAACCTACAGTGTCGCCACACCAAGATAAACTCATGTCTTTGCCAGTTACGACTATAGATTATTCCAAAACTGTAATTAAAGAACCAGTCGATATGGCAGTTTCTTGTTGTAAAACCAAAGATTCAGATCTATACTGTACTTCAAATGACAACAACCCTTCTTTGCGTCATTCTGAAGCTGAAAAGATTGAGCCTTCAGTTATGAAGATTTCTTCAAATAGCTTTATGAATGTGCATTTGAAATCAAAAACAGTTATATGCGATAATAGAAATCTGACAGATCAGCACTCAAAATTTGCACGTGAAGAATATAAGCAGAGCGTTGGTAGCACCAGTTCAGCTTCTGTTAATCATTTTGATGACATATATCAACCGATAGAGAGTTCAGGCGTTGCTTCATCTCTTCAGAGTCTGCCACCAGGAGTAAAAGTGGACAGTTTAACTCTCTTACAATGTGGAGAGAACGCATCTCCAGTTTTGGATGCTGTGCTGAAGAGTAAAAGCACAGAGTTTGTAAAGCATGCAGAGAAAGAAACCATCATAGAAGTAGGTAGCGGCCTTCCTGATTCAGGAAGGGGATTTGCCTCTTGGGAAAACAGGCATAATAATGGGCTCTCTGGGAAATGTGTGCAAGAGGCTCAAGAAGAAGGGAATTCCATAGTGCTTGAGAGAAGAGGAAGGTCAGAAATCTCTTTAGATGAAGAAGGAGGGAGAGGACATGCTCATACTTCTGATGACTCAGAAGTTGTATTTTCTTCTTGTGACTTGAATTTAACCATGGAGGACAGTGATGGCATAACATATACCTTAAAATGTGACAGTAGTGGTCACGCCTCAGAGATCGTATCCACTGTCCATGAAGATTATTCTGGTTCTTCTGAAAGCTCAAGTGATGAAAGTGACTCTGAAGATACAGATTCTGATGATAGCAGTTTTCCAAGAAACCGTCTTCAGTCTGTTGTGGTAGTCCCAAAGAATTCTACTTTGCCCACGGAAGAAACCAGTCCGTGTTCTTCTCGGAGTAGTCAAAGTTACAGACACTATTCTGACCACTGGGAAGATGAGAGATTGGAGTCGAGGAGACATTCATATGAGGAAAAATTTGACAGTGTAGCAAGTAAACCCTGTTCTCAGACTGAGAAGTTCTTCCATCATAAAGGAACAGAGAAGAATCCGGAAATTTCTTTTACACACCCCAGCAGAAAACAGATAGATAACCACCTGTCTGAAATTGTTCATCCTCAGAGTGACGGGGTTGATAGTACAAGTCATACAGATGTGAAATCTGACTTTCTAGGTCATCCAAATTCCGAGGAAACAGCAAAAGCCAAAATAGCCTCTAGGCAGCAAGAAGAGCTGCCAGTTTATTCTTCTGACGATTTTGAAGACATCCCGAATAAGTCTCGGCAACAAACCATTTTCCCTAACAGGCCAGATAGTAGACTGGGAAAAACAGAGTTGAGTTTTTCTTCCTCTTGTGAGATCTCCCGAGTGGATGGCTTCCGCTCATCAGAAGAGCTCAGGAACCTAGGGTGGGAATTCTCTCAACAAGAAAAGCCTACTACCACATATCAGCAACCTGACAGCAGCTATGGAGCCTGTGGTGGGCACAAGTATCAGCAAAGTGCAGAACATTATGGTGGGACACGTAATTACTGGCAAGGTAACGGCTACTGGGATCCAAGATCAGCAGGTAGACCTCCTGGAACAGGGGTTGTGTATGATCGAATTCAAGGGCAGGTACCAGATTCCTTAACAGATGACCGTGAAGAGGAGGACAGTTGGGATCAATGTGCAGGGTCTCACTTTTCAAGCCAGTCCAGTAAATTTTTTCTATCCCTTCAGAAGGACAAGGGGTCCGTGCAGGCACCTGAAATAAGCAGCAATTCCATTAAGGACTCTTTAGCTGTGAATGAAAAGAAAGATCTTTCAAAAAACTTAGAAAAAAATGATATGAAAGATAGAGGACCTCCTAAAAAAAGGAGACCGGAATTGGAGAGTGATTCTGAAAGCGATGGTGAACTTCAGGACAGAAAGAAAGTTCGAGTGGCAGTAGAGCAGGGAGAAACGGCAGTGCCCCCAGGCTCAGCACTGGTTGGGCCTTCCTGTGTCATGGAGGATTTCAGGGACCCACAGCGATGGAAAGAATGTGCCAAGCAAGGGAAGATGCCCTGTTACTTTGATCTGATTGAAGAAAATGTTTATTTAACAGAAAGGTAAGCTTAATTAATGCTTGTCCAACAAATTTTAATGTCTTTTTGTTGAAAAAGTTAGCTTTCAACAGTTCAGAACATATTGAGGTCAATTGTATGAAATACAGTTGCATAATAGGATATAAGTTAAAAAGTCTAAAAAGCCTATTCACCTATTTAAATTTGATGGCAGAATCCTTCCCTCAGTATCCCTTCCTCCACCCCCCACAGGAAGGGGATGTCTAAAAAAAAAATTTTTTTTTTTTTGGTCTCATTATCTTTTCGGTTCTGAAAGTATGATTTAGGCCAGCCCTATTTTTAAGTTCCTTTTACATGTGAAACTGATGAAACACAAAATAAAGTCCCAGCAAAACAGTCTGCTCTTAAGAAAAAAGTAGTTGTGCTGGATTTTTTTCCTTTTGAAAAATGTTCATAATGAAGTGTCTTTGAAGGATGCTTTATAAAGCGGATGCTTTATAAAGCGGGAACCACATTAGAACATCATTTTCTGTTCATTGTTTTTTAGTCTGTTGCTAATTGATTACATTTGGCAATAGCATAACCAGTATTTTAGAAATAAGTGGTATAGTGGTTTCCTAAAGACCCCTAACCTGAAACAAGGGGATAATGAGAATAGGAGTAATGGAAGACAGACTCCTTCAAAGCAGAGCTGCTCAGTCTGCTTTCTTTCACCCTTCCTCGACAGTTTCTTCATTTTTCTAGTATGAATATATGTGAAATATGCCTTTTTGAAAAAAATCTGTCTTACATCCATTTTCCTTTTGGAAATTTCTCCTCTATTTGAAAATCTGCTTAACCATCATCCCTTTAAGCGTTAAAAATTTTTTTGTTTAATGAAATTTTTTCACTGGTTAAGGTAAAATTAGGTCTCATGAGAAGTTTTTCATATTTTAACAAAAACCTTTTTATGATATAGAGAGCCTCTTCTATCTAGTAAATTAGGTTTAAATTTAAAATATTGAATCTTTTAAGTAGTAGTTTTTAGGAATTGTGTGAGTACATTGATGCAGCTTCCAGGGTCTTTGTAAAAGAATAGAAGTAAAACTAATCAACCCAACCCTCTGGGATTTACTCAGCACTGAGATCCAGATAAATCTACCACCTGCATATATGCATTATAGATCTGGTTTGGTGGAGGGGGCACCTGGGTGGTTCAGCGGTTAAGTGTCCGACTTCAGCTCAGGTCATGATCTCACAGTTTGTGAGTTTGAGCCCCACATTGGGGTCAGTGCTGACAGCTCAGAACCTGGAGCCAGCTTCAGATTCTGTGTCTCCCTGTGTCTCTGCCTTCCCCCGCTTGTGCTCTGTCTCTCTCAAAAATAAAAATAAACATTAAAAAAAAAGATCTAGTTGGTGGAAACATTGGAGAGCCTTTTTAGAGTGGGAACATTTTTAAAGAGCCTATTGTTATATGCTGGGCCTTTCGGAGCCACCAAGAAAACTAATTATTGAAAAATAGTATTGAAGATGGTGAAAAAATTGTTCTTAGGTCTAATGAAAATAGGGTTACCTGAATCTGTGGCCATGAGTCCTTATCTGACCTTATGGAGCAATACAAAATAAAGCTACTGCTGATTCTTCAAAATTACAATTCTTAAAGTACTTGTAAACAGATATTTTGTCTTCAGTCCTGATTTCTTCAGGCTGAGAATATTCATATACTCATTAATGAATTATATCTTGAAACAGCTGAGTCATTCTTGTTTTACTCATAGGTAGTTGAAACCATCAAGACACTCTTCAGGTACTTTATAAACATTGAACATATGTTGAAGATGAAAGCAGATTAGTTAGGAGATTAAGACAGCCACATAGAACAGCGGTGCTCTTCACTGTCTGATAGTTGGAGAGTAAGTCAGACTGCCCTAATCTTAAGGAGATCTTCTTCATTTCTGATTTTTTTTTAACAAAAGAAAGTTCAACACAAAGGCCAGGAAATAATCACATTTTCACTTTTTCTTTGCAAACTCTGGCATAGGTATTTATGAACCTAACCCATTTTGAACAGTTTCCCCTTTTACTCCCAAATCAGTTAGTCGGTTGGGAAAGTTTAGTCCTCTGATTATTCTGTAATACCTGATTATTCTGTAATACAGTTCTATAAATTATACTTCATTCTTTTCTTATTCAGTTTTCTTTTAAACAAGATTTTTAGAAATACAGTGTTACTGAAAGATTCTCTCTGAAAGATTGAGTTAAACTCTTAATTAAAAATTACCTATTTTTAAATTTATTTTTTTTAGCAACTCCTTTTCTTCCTCTGCCTTTCTTTCTTTGCTGTGTCTCAACCATTATTTGTCCATCCAGGAGGACTAATTCTTATATGTTTTGTTTGTTTACTTTGAGAGAGTGAGAGAGTAGGGGAGGGGAGACAGGGAGAGAGAGAGAATCCCAAGCAGGCTCTGTGTTGATCGGGGCTCAATCTCATGACTGTGAGATCATAACCTGAGTCAAAATCAAGAGTTGGATGCTTAAGGGGCGCCTGGGTGGCTCAGTCGGTTAAGTGTCCGACTTTGGCTCAGGTCATGATCTCGCGGTCCGTGGGTTCGAGCCCCACGTCTGGCTCTGTGCTGACCGCTCAGAGCCTGGAGCCTGTTTTAGATTCTGTGTCTCCCTCTTTCTCTGACCCTCTCCTGTTCATGCTCTCTCTCTCTCTCTCTCTCTCTGTCTCAAAAATAAGTAAAATGTTAAAAAAAAAAAAAAGAGTTGGATGCTTAACTGAGCCACCCAGGTACCCCCAGGAGGACTCATTCTTAAACTTCACTTTCATCAGCTGTGTTACTTTCTGATCCTCATGAGTTTTCCTGTGTTTTATTTTTCCTGAGCCCAGTAGGACAGTTGACCCTTGAAATTGCTCAGAATTTGAGGTTTAATTGACTTGGACTGAGAAATGAGGGCTCAGTCCAAAATGATAGACTTGAACTCTTATCTTCCCACTTGCCAGGGCTCAGGTTGCCTCTTGTTTGTGTAACATAATTCTTAGTGTTTTCAGTTTCACAATTGCTAGTGATTAGATGTTTTCTTTTCTTCCTTTTGAATGTTTAACTTAACCAGAATCATTAAATATGAAACTAATGAGATTTAGCACATATTTGATTGTGTACATTGTATCATTACCAGGAGATTTCTTAAACCAATTCTTATAAAATTTTATCTAATAGAAAGAAGAATAAATCACATCGGGATATTAAGCGAATGCAGTGTGAGTGTGCACCTCTTTCTAAAGATGAAAGAGCGCAAGGTGAAATAGCATGTGGGGAAGATTGTCTTAATCGACTCCTCATGATTGAATGGTAAGTAAATTGAAATGCTCTGATTTTGCTCATTCTGTTAAATGTCCCAAAATATTAATTAGTAATGAATAAAATTTAACCTTTCTTCTTTTACCTAGTATTATTTATAAGCAATAAAATCTCCAATGTATAATAGCATTTATAAGGAGACAAATTTTCCTTGCATTATTCATTATAGTATACATTTTAAGTGCTCTGTAAAGTAGCCCTTAACCTTTTGTTTCTTATGTTTGTCCTGAGAGGCAAATGTTGGTCTTTTTTAGCTTTTACTATCAAATAAGATAAAATCCTAGCATTTCAAAAGGGTATAAAGTAAAATGTCTTCCACTTCCAAACCTCAGTCTCTCTGTTTGTAGTCTTTTCAGATAATTTTTATGCCTATACCAAAATATTTCCTCATTTTATGTATAGAAATGAAATCTTTCTATATGTACTTTTTTGAGTTTTATTCCCTCACCTTGGCCCAAACACACATGTTCTCACACATTCTCACACACTCTCATACACTCTTAATTAAATAAATTTTGGAGACCTGTTCAGTGCTACACGTGCAGACTTAGCTAAATCTTTCCCTTGGCTGCTTTATATAGTCTATTTATAGTTAACTCATAATTATTAATTTTCAAAGATAGATATTTGCTTCTGTATTTTTCTTTTTTTAAAAAATTTTTTTGAATGTTTATTTTTGAGAGAGAGAGAGAGAGAGAACAGGAGAGGGGCAGAGAGAGAGGGAGACACAGAATCCGGAGCAGGTTCCAGGCTCTGAGCTGTCAGCACAGAGCCTGATGCGGGGCTTGAACTCGTGAACTGTGAGATCATGACCTGAGCCAAAGTTGGACACTTAACTGACTGAGCCACCCAGGTGCCCCTGCTTTTGCATTTTTCTTATAAACGGTAAACATCTTTACATTGAAAATTGTGTGATTAAGATTTTTTACCAATTTTATGAAAAATTTGTTTCCTTAATTTTTTTTAATGTTTATTTGTTTTGAGAGAGAGCGAGCGAGCATGCGAGTCGGGGGAGGGGCAGAGAGAGGGAAAGAGAGAATCCCAAACAGGCTCTGAGCTATCAGTGTGTAGAGCCTGACACAGGGCTCAATCCCACGAACCGTGAGGTCATGATCTGAGTCCAACCCAGGAGTTGGGCGCTTAACCAACTGAGCCATCCAGGTGCCCCAGTATCCTTATTTTTTAACATGGAAAGAATATTAAGGTGATTTATAGTGTAGATACTTTGTTTTCAGTGTTGATGAATGGTTTTCTTTCTTTTTTTTTTTCTTTTTATTTTTTGGATGTGTTGGTTTTTTTTTAATAGAAACCACATCACTTCATTTGTTACAGCAGTAATGAGGCAATAATTCAAGAGGGTCCCAGAAAGCTTTTTCATCCACAAAATAACAGAAAGAAAAAGCACCTTCACCACTCACGCTCTTGGTTAGCTTTTTCTTTTGATCTCTGTTCCCCTACCCACAATAGTATGTTGCTTCCAGAATGGGATTCTGCCTTCGAATGTTGTATGAGTCGGGAGGCTAGTCTATCCGCTTCCCTTAAGACCGAATGGAAGTTCCTAACTTAGCTGAGAAACCTGGACAAGTCTTCTTTGATTTCAGCCTCATCCCAAGGCCCATGAATGTTTTCTTTAAAAAGCTGCAGGTGAATGAGGTAGAAAGGGCAGAGACAAGAGATGGAAACCAGCAGAAGGGCAAAGAGGATGGCTCCCACAGCACTAATGGACAGCAGGCCTCCCAAGGCTGAAAATGCAAAAAGCAGTGTGACACCCATGTAGCTACGGGGAGTACATGCCTTCAGTTTCTTCTGCAACATGGGCCACAGGGCAAAAATCTGGATGGCAAAAGTCAGCATGATGAAGGCATGCAGGGAACGGGGCAGGCATGAGGCAAGGCAGACAGAAGCTAAGGTGGCCATGTTCAAGGACAGTGTGCTGGATACAATGGCAGCATTGGCACCATAGTCAAAGAAAATGAGGCAGCCTAAAAGCATGAAGACTGACATGGCATAGATGGTGTCAGTGCTGACAGACTCTGTCAGGGTCTTCAGCACTGGGGAAGAACCGTAGGTGAAAGTAATGAAAATCAGGGCACTCTTCAAGTCAGCCCACCGGGTCTGCCCCCTCTTCTTCCGTCCTTCACCTCTGTCAATGAGATCAAACAAAACATAGCCAATCAGTGAAGAAGCCAGGCCAGTCCCAGAGAGCCATTGGGGGGCCAGAAGGCCCTCATCCATATACCACCAGATGACCACAAACACACAGACACTGCACACTGCTGTATCACCACGTTCGACTCGAAGACCACAGCCCGGTACTGGTATTTCCGGGCGTAGATGTTTTTCCGGAGCTCTTCCAGGAAACGCCGGTCCATGTGGTTATCGGGAAATGGCTATCGCTCGTACAAGACCTGCCACTTGGCCTGCTTAGTGTCAGCTACAGGCTGGGTCCCCATTACCCTCTCCCTCAAACTCAGGCCAGCTCAGTCTCCCTCGCAGAAGTCCACGTGGTTCTTGTTCCTTACAAAGTTCTGAAATAAGACCTCTCTGGAAATCCCATGCTGGGTGGTGGCTGATACTGCACTGACCTTCCCTTGCTTTCAAAGGCAGCAACCCAGGCTAGGCCTGCAACAGATGAGTTTGTTCTCTGAGGCAGGACAGTACGGCCAAGTTCCTGCCCGCAGTTCCTCAGGCTGCGTGGCCGGGAAGGGCGGCCGCCCGCCTCCTTCCCCATCCGGGGCGCCAGGGGTTGCTGAACTGTTTTCTTTCAAGGCCCAGATTTTGGTTTTGCTCATGTTCAAGTATTATGAGAACAAAACCTATACCTCAGAAAATTAAAGAGAAAGCATTTTTGGCAATTCCTTTATCTAAATTGAAAGTAGAGGGGCGCCTGGGTGGCGCAGTCGGTTAAGCGTCCGACTTCAGCCAGGTCACGATCTCGCGGTCCGTGAGTTCGAGCCCCGCGTCGGGCTCTGGGCTGATGGCTCAGAGCCTGGAGCCTGTTTCCGATTCTGTGTCTCCCTCTCTCTCTGCCCCTCCCCTGTTCATGCTCCGTCTCTCTCTGTCCCAAAAATAAATAAACGTTGAAAAAAAAAATTAAAAAAGAAAAAAAAAGAAAGTAGAGATGACATTACGCATGTAAGAAGAGGAGACGTGAGACTTAGCCCTATTCTCCTAAGTTGACAGTGTAGCTCTGGTCTCTGCGTTCTTCTGACTTTCCTGCCAGCCTTGCTAAAGAGATAGGAAGTATAGGATATCTTTCTTCTCATGTTTCTCACACTTAAACTTCTAGTAGTTGTCAGGATTAGGTTCAAATTTAGCCTGGTATGCAGAGCTCTTCATCGTATATCAACAACCTGCCTTTCCATCTTCCAGCAATCCACCTTTCTTGTTAGTCATCCTCAGCTGTTTTATTCTCCTTTCCTCAGGTGGGCCTTGTTTCCTATTTCTGCACATGGGCAAGCTCTGTGGTATCTCATTTGTTTGTTTGTTTGTTTGTTAATCCACATCCTATCTGTCATTAGAGATTCGGCTTTGAAGAATTGATTTTCTCTGTTTCTCATTTCAGTTCTTCTCGGTGTCCGAATGGGGATTATTGTTCCAATAGACGGTTTCAGAGAAAACAGCATGCAGATGTGGAAGTCATACTCACAGAAAAGAAAGGCTGGGGCTTGAGAGCTGCGAAAGACCTTCCTTCGTAAGTTATGTTGTAATCATCTTTCATTTCCTTTTTGTGTTGTTGAAGTTGGTTAGCTACTTTGTAGGAAGGAAAATAACGTGTCTATTATACTGAAGTTTAATAATGTTTATTGTGTAGAATGACCACCTGGTAACTAGTTTAAAAAATTTTTTTTTCCCATTTCTTTTAGGAAATTAAAAAAAGAAAAAAAAAAAACCTCCTCTGTCTCTGTATATGAAGAGCATTTTGTCATTTGTGACATTTGGACCAGATGGGTCCTTCTTTGTATGACAGTTACTTTTCCTTTAATTCCAAGCAGTTACCAGTGTTTGCTGTAGACCCCCAGAATCACTATGAAACTGTAAGGATTTGGGACAGAATTGATTAGTTAGTTTATATAAAACTGAGTTGGAGAGGGGGTGCCTGGGTGGCTCAGTCGATTGTCTGACTCTTGATTTTGGCTCAGGTCATGATCCCAGCGTCGTGGGATTGAGCCCTGTATTGGGCTCTGTACTGAGTGTGGAGCCTGGTTGGGAGTCTCTCTCTCCTTCTCTTCCTCTCCCCTCCTTGTGCTCTCTTTTTCTCTCTCTCTAAAATTAAAAAATAATAATAATTAAATAGATAAACCTTGGAGTAAGAGGGGAAGAGAGTATCTGAGATGATTGAGGTAGGGATTAAAAACAATTAATAAACATTTATTGAATGAGTAAATGTTGCTTTCTACCTAATTCCTGTAACTTTTTTGTACATAATGCAATAAAAGGTTCACTTTATTTTCTACCATATTTAGTGTTTCCTTTAAACAGTAAGTTTTTTATGGAAAGCATATTTAAGTATCATGAAAGATGAGTACCTTTTTCTTTAAATATATACAGATTACATGTGTTTATGATTGAAAAAGTCTTTTAAATATGTAAAAGGAGTAAAGGAAGAAAATAAAACTGTTTCTTAAAGCTTTCTTAAGCTCCTCACGAAGAACCCTGCTTTGGTAAAATACCCTAGACTGGATATTTTCAGGTTTCCCATATTTTCCTACTCCTTTAATTTCCATATGCTAATGGTAGTGCTGGTTTCATAAATTTTTAGTTCGAAACTGTGTAGATGTTCACGAATAGAGTATTCATTCCCGTTGAACAGGGACATTGTCCGATATACATAGAATTAGGAGTTCTTTGGAACAAATCTGCTAGTTAGTGTTAAATATCATGACATTCTCTCTGTATATTGTACCTGTTTCTTCTCTACTGAAGATACTAAATAACTGAGGAAAGACTGGTCAGGGGTGGAAGGTAACTTGAAAGAAGCCAAGGAGAGAGATTAATCATAATTACTGATAAATGCTAGAAAAAACTCACAGAGAATGCAGTCAGAGAAAAGATGGGTTTATAATTTTTTTTAAGTTTATTTAAGAGCGAGAACGAGCAGAGAGAAGGGGAGAGAACAGAATCCCAAGCAGGCTCTGCACTGCCAGTGTGGAACCTGATGTTGGGCTTGAACTCACAAACCTGTGAGATCGTGACTTGGGCTGAAATCAAGAGTTGGATGCTTAACTAACTGAGCCATCCACGTGCCTCAGGAGAAAAGATCTGCTTGACCTTTGACATCATTAGAGGTCTTTGAATAAAGGCAGTAGAAGGGCTGCTGTATTTAAATTATCTTTTTTCTTAGAACATAAAGCCTCTAATATTTCAGTGCCTCCTGATTTCTTCAGAGCTGTTTCTCAGCTGTGAATCACTGTTTTCATGGCATTGTAAACCAGATTTGAGTGTTTGTTTTAATGTCTAGTTAGAGCAAGGATACACATTTTGATAGTATGTATAAACATAAAAGCATCTTGGAATCAACATTTTTTTTTTAATTTTTTTTTTTCAACGTTTATTTACTTTTGGGACAGAGAGAGACAGAGCATGAACGGGGGAGGGGCAGAGAGAGAGGGAGACACAGAATCGGAAACAGGCTCCAGGCTCTGAGCCATCAGCCCAGAGCCTGACGCGGGGCTCGAACTCACGGACCACGAGATCGTGACCTGGCTGAAGTCGGACGCTTAACCGACTGTGCCCCCCAGGCGCCCCGGAATCAACATTTTTAAAAAAGTATTAGGAAGGAGAAAACCTCAGTTAGATGTTAGGTACTTTACATATATTTTAATTATATCTTGTATAAGACCGTATTTATTCTTTTCAATATTTCCTTAAATCTATTTTTTTGCATAGATATATGTGTTTTCCATACAGCTCCTAGGCAGGAAGTGCTATTGTTTCCCTTTTGTTTTGCCAGGAACACCTTTGTCCTGGAATATTGTGGAGAGGTACTTGATCATAAAGAGTTTAAAGCCCGGGTAAAGGAGTATGCACGAAACAAAAACATCCACTACTATTTCATGGCCCTGAAGAATGATGAGGTGAGCGGCACAAATGTATTTGCTTTGAAACAGATCTGGAAATTGTTGAGTTTGGAAGGGTCACTGATACAGACTGATCTTGAAAATAAATTAAGTGACAAAAAAGAGGGACAGAATAGTATATATAGCTTTTCTTTACAAAAAGGAGAGAGGGAGATGTTTTTGTTTACAAAAAGGGAGAGGGAGATGTTTACATATACATGTAAATGTAAACCTGTGAGCTTCATATTACAACTCTTAAAAATTACTGATACCCCAGAAGAGTTTTTTTAATGTGGGTTATATTTGTCAATACTTACATAAAAATTAAAGCTGAAAAATTGAAAAATATTTGTTAAACCACTTTAAAGTAACAAGTCAATTATATGTTGACATAAATAACATGTTTTTATGAAAATAATTTTCAACATATTTTTGTTTTAGTGAGGAGTGCAACTGTTTTACATTTTTACAAATCTCTTTAATGTCTGGTGTGATAAATTTTAGCTAGAGTCTTATATCTGTCTCTACATTCAGTCCTGGAAAACCTATTTCTAGATCCTACCCCAGACTTGCTGAATCTAGATCCTACCCCAGACTTGCTGAACTCTGGTGGTGGGTCCAGCAGGAGTTTTAACATGCTTTCCAGGGAATTCAGATACACATTCAAGTTGGAGAGATCCTGCACTGTGATGTAACATGCACTTTAAAATGGAGTTTTATACACATGAAGTGAGATTGGAATATAAGAGGATGTTAGAAGTAGCTAAAAGTAAATGGAAGAGACATTGATAGATATGGAGATCGTTTTGCCTGTAAGATGTTTATAGTTAGCAGATGTCCCAGAGGAAGTAGTTAGGTATTTGTCACTTGGATGTGTCTGTATGTGAAAGAGGAGGCGGGGTTGGGCATGCAGATCTTACATTTGCCTAATGCCTTTCCTTTGCAAAATATATGTATATTTTAGGTCTCATTTTTATCTCTTAAATGATCCTTTTCCCTAGATAATAGATGCCACTCAGAAAGGAAACTGCTCTCGTTTCATGAATCACAGCTGTGAACCAAACTGTGAGACTCAAAAAGTAAGTTGAGGTAGATTTAGAAGTTTGGATCTTTGTTCAAGATTGATGTTGTATTAATTTTAGAATCCATATCAAGGCTTCCCATGGATTTTATTTTTAAATCATTTTAATTGTTTTTTCCTATTGTTAAAAATCTTATTTTGAATTAAGTTCAGATTTATAAAATAATAGTGCAGAAACAGTACAGAGTTCCATATATCATCCTTCACCTAGCTTCCTCAAAGGTTCACATTGTAAATAGCCATTATACAGTTATCCAATCCAGGAAATACTGTTAACTATTAACTAATCTAAAGTCTTTATTCATATTTTGCCATCTGTCATTTTTCTGGACTAGGATCCAATCCAGGAACTCCCATTGCATTTAATTGTCACCTCTCTTTGCCCATAAGTTTTAACTATTATTTCAAAGGTGCCAAAATACAAAACTAAAATTGAATTCTGATGAAGTCCAGTGTGTACTATTCAGATTTTTATCAGCTCTTAATCCAGGTGCCAAATTTGGCTGCTTTAATAATGTAAGGGGGGGCTGAATGGCCACAGATAAGAGAGATCATATATCATGTACATGGAGTGACACTGCTTCTCCTCAACAAGGCCAGACTCCGAGTCATGCTCCTCTCTTTGTCCCTGTGCCTGGCACATAGTTGATGCTTGATAAATTCATTTATTGAATTTGGTAAAACATTTTGAGATAATTTTAGTACTGTCTCTAATTTGTGTTTTGATCTTAGATTAAAAAAAAAAATACACACACACACAAACGTTAGAACATTGGTTCTTTCTTAGGCTAAGAAAGCTATGGACCCACACCCTAGAAAAGTAGTATCAATGGTTCCCTCTCATAATAGTGCTTTCGGGGCGCCTGGGTGACTCAGTCGGTTAAGCGGCCGACTTCGGCTCAGGTCATGATCTCGCGGTCTGTGAGTTCGAGCCCCGCGTCGGGCTCTGTGCTGACAGCTCAGAGCCTGGAGCCTGTTTCAGATTCTGTGTCTCCCTCTCTCTCTGACCCTCCCCCGTTCATGCTCTTGTCTCTCTCTGTCTCAAAAAATAAGTAAACGCTAAAAAAAAAAATAATTAATTAATTAATTAATTAAATCGTGCTTTCAACTCCTGGATATTTTTTTTTGTCCTTTTGACCGGTATACTAATAGATCTTAGATACGGCTCTTCTGGGAGCCAAGCCATATAACGAATAGGGGAACACACTCCATGATCACTTTATGTAAGTTCTGTTCTAGTTTTGTCTGCATCTGGTGGCCATGTGTCTAGCTGTGAGATTTCCACTTGTACTGTGTCCCTTCATCTCTTTAAGTCTGGGGATTTTCATCAGTAATGTGCTCAAAAGATCTGAACAGGAGCTCTGCAGTCGAGTTACGTCTTACATGTTCTGGAACCACAAGTTCTAACCCCTGTGTATTTACTCCCATTTTAAATCTTGAGTTTTATGCAGTTGTTGTCATGCTTTCTTTCCCTTTCCCTATACTCAGTCATAGGACCATTGCTTTATGAAATTAAACATTTGGCATCATTCTTTCCCTGGTTCCATGCCTCACCTTATCTTGGAATATAGTTACTTTTAACATAATAATATGAATTTGCCAGTAACAGTCAATGACACCAAGCATTCTCTATCTGCTTATTTTTAGTACAAGTGAATATTTACTGTGTGGAAATGTGTATTAAGACAGGTATAAGTAGCAGTTACTTTTATTAGAGACAAATTATAGGTGATACTCAACCTGGTAGTTTATTAAATAAGATTAACACTTAAATACGGTAGTTTACTTCAAGAAAAAAGTTTCCTATTTGCTATTTGGTAAAGTCTTCTTAATTGTCAAAAGAGGCTCATGCATTATTAAGGCAAATGATCTTTAAAGAAAAACACACAGATTAATCGGTTACAAATTTCTTTTCTTTTAAAAACAACTTCTCAGTGGACTGTGAACGGACAACTGAGGGTCGGGTTTTTTACCACCAAATTAGTTCCTTCAGGCTCGGAGTTAACATTTGACTATCAGTTCCAAAGATATGGGTGAGTATTGTTTTTATTCTGTTTCGCTGCTTCTGGTGGGGAAATGGACTGTTCAGATACAGAGATATAAAACTTTGATATGAATTACTAAGAAGTTATATGGGGATGCCTGGGTGGCTCAGTTGGTTAAGCATCTGACTTCGGCTCAGGTCATGATCTCACAGTTTGTGAGTTTGAGCCCACACCGGGCTCTGTGCTGACAGCTCAGAGCCTAGAGTCTGCTTCGGATTCTGTGTCTCCCTCTCTCTCTGCCCCTCCCCCACTCAGGCTCTGTCTCAAAAATGAATAAAGGTTAAAAAAAAAAAAGTTATATGTACCACCAGTTCTTTACTTTTTCAGTTTTCTGTGTTTTTTCTTACTGTGACATTTCCAGCCATTAAAGGATTTGTACAGGAACTACATAATTTTCTTCTGAATTTCATGCTGTCTTATTTATATATTATGTTTCTTAAGTAATTAGAAAACCCTTTAAATTTTGGAAATGTCTACAGTGTGTGTATAAGTGTGTATTTATCTGTCAGTTATCAACTCATGACTAATCTTTTCTCATCTGTACCACATTGTACTATGAAAAATAATTTACGTTCTTTTGAACCAAAATAATAACTGATACAATAACAGTGAATACCCCTAGCATCTATATTGTGGTTTCACAGAATCCCACTAAAAGGAACAGGGTTCCTTGGAGAAGTGTCTGATTTCAAGTTAAGACAGGAATTAGACAAGGGGATTTTGGTTTATTTTGTCATACCAGAAAACCAGTTATGAAAGATTAGGAGATTCTTGTCAAAGGGTCCCAGGAGCTAGCTTTAATAGGCTCTCAAAACAGTGGGAGAAGGGGGCGCCTGGGTGGCGCAGTTGGTTAGGCGTCCCGACTTCAGCCAGGTCACGATCTCGCGGTCCGGGAGTTCGAGCCCCGCGTCAGGCTCTGGGCTGATGGCTCAGAGCCTGGAGCCTGTTTCCAATTCTGTGTCTCCCTCTCTCTCTGCCCCTCCCCCGTTCATGCTCTGTCTCTCTCTGTCCCCCCCCCCCAAAAAAAACAACAAAAAAAAAAGTGGGAGAAGGGTGCCTGGGTGGCTCAGTCGGTTGACTTTGGCTCAGGTCACGATCTTGTGGTTTGTGAGTTCGAGCCCCACAAGGGGCTCCCTGCTGTCAGCGTTGAGCCTGCTTTGAGTCCTCTGTCCCCTTCTCTCTCTTCCCCTTCCCTGCTCGTGCTGTTTCTCTCTCAAAAATAAGTAAACATTAACAAAAAACAACAAGAGTGGGAGAGTTTTCATTAACACTTAAGCATTGAAAGGATAATAACTGCAGTGGTTTGAAACGTATGATGTAAAAACCATGAGATTTAATGATACTTTAAAAATAAAACTGCATTAGTCATAATAGAAGGGAACCAATTCATGATTTTTATAAAGTAGCTTAAAAGTCAGAAAAGGGGGGAGAAAAATCAAACACTTATCCTGCTTTCCCCAAGTGAATTCTACTTCAGGTTAAACCAAATAGTTGATGAGAGGAAGTTCTTCTTTTGGAGGTTCTTTTGTGCTAATGAATGAAGTAGTAACGGTATCACCATGTTGCATAACCTCGTGAACTAATGCATCAAGGCAGTGACCTAGCGTTCCGGGGATGAGTGCAGACCAGGTTCTGTGTACAGCTCCATGCTTTCTCCCTCTTACTTTTGCACTGTCCTATTTGAAGGAAGGAAAACTGCAGGTGCTGTTTGTGATTCCCTGCTCTATTTATTGAATAATTTATTTTTATGCCTTTGATTGCTACCATCATAAATTAAATCTATCAGTTTCCTTTTGGTATAGTTCTTCTTGCTTTTCTCAGGTAGTTGTGATCGCAGAATAAATAAATGGCCATGGTGGTTTGTACCCAGGCCTGTAGAGTTAGCCCTGTGTTGTTTCTACCACTTTTCCTGAACTCCACAATTATATTTACTTATTACTAAATTTCTTATTAGAGTCTCATCCTTAAGTGGTGATAACTTTTAATAATCATGTGTTTCCTTTTAAGTATCCTGTACATATTGAATTTCGTATCTGTGTACATCTATTTGTAAGAATATATTTGTTGTTCTTGGTGCCAGTTAAATATTTACATATGAGAGATGTTGAACTATTTAAGCAGTTTTGTTCTTAGCTCAATATATATATGATCTCTTATTTTTATACATTTTACACATGTCTACCTTTATATCTCTTTATGCACATATAAGTATAAAAATCCTTAATTTTTATACATGAGTAGGTACTCATAAAATGGAGAAATTACTCGTTAACTTCTTGGCTAATTTTGTCTAGCTAATAAAGGAGGATTAGAAAAAGAATATTTTTTTAAGAGCAGTTTTCAGGCATTTCCATTAAATGGTATTAGGTTTGTTGGAGTCTTTTAAAATAATTGTTTTTAGGCTGAATTGACTTCTTTCTTGTAT
The DNA here is from genome assembly GCF_014898765.1 of Herpailurus yagouaroundi. NCBI lineage: Eukaryota > Metazoa > Chordata > Mammalia > Carnivora > Felidae > Herpailurus > Herpailurus yagouaroundi. The sequence goes on from NW_024423241.1 coordinate 50,081, forward strand.
GTGATTGTTAGGTTGTTGACATTTTTATGTGGTGTACTTTCACGTAACTGACATCTTTCCTATGTTCCTTGAACAGAAAAGAAGCTCAGAAATGTTTCTGTGGGTCAGCTAATTGCCGAGGTTACCTGGGAGGAGAGAATAGAGTCAGTATCAGAGCAGCAGGAGGAAAAATGAAGAAGGAACGATCTCGTAAGAAGGATTCAGTAAGTGTTTCTTTCATCCCTTTTTTTTCAACTTTTACCATATACCTTTAAAGGAGGGAGGTAGCTTTTCTGATTAAAATTTGAAAAGCCTTGGGGCGCCTGGGTGGCGCAGTCGGTTAAGCATTAAGCATCCGACTTCAGCCAGGTCACGATCTTGCGGTCCGTGAGTTCGAGCCCCGTGTCAGGCTCTGGGCTGATGGCTCAGAGCCTGGAGCCTGTTTCCGATTCTGTGTCTCCCTCTCTCTCTGCCCCTCCCCCGTTCATGCTCTGTCTCTCTCTGTCCCAAAAATAAATAAACGTTGGAAAAAAAAAATTAAAAAAAAAAATTTGAAAAGCCAAACAACAGAGAAATTCAGAATCAGAGGAGACCATTAGAGAAAGAAGTATGGTTGCTTTTTTTTTTTTTTTAATGTTTATTTTTGAGAGAGAGAGTGTGCAAGCAAGTACAAGCATGAGAGGGGCAGAGAGAGAGGGAGAGAATCCCAAGCAGGTTCCGTGCTGTCAGCGCAGAGCTTGACAAAGGGCTTCAGCCCTATGAACTGTGAGACCATGACCTGAGCCGAAATCAAGAGTTGGATGTTTAACCCACTGAACCACCCAGGTGGCCCTGGTTGCTGTTTTTATTTCAGGTTCATAGAGATTAGAATTAGGTGTTGCTAAGAACTACTGAAGTCATTGAAAACAATGGACTGATAGTTTTTTTGGAGCCTGTAAAACTCCTAATCCTACGTACAAATAAGATGTTTATCTATTAATTTACTTAAGTCTGATCTACATTCCTAGTCTTTTAATGTTGGTTTGTTTTTTGTTTGGAACTCTTAAAGTTTGCACATGTTCTTACAATCTCTGAAAACCCTCTTTGGAGGGGTGTAAGGTGAGTTTTGAGAGGTAATAGGCAACCCAGGAGTGAAAATGAAATAGTGTAAATGGTCTTTTTTAAAAATGGTGATTGAGGGGTGCCTGGGTGGCTTGGTCGGTTAGGCACCCGACTTCAGCTGAGGTCATGATCTCACGGTCCATGAGTTCGAGCCCCGCGTCAGGCTCTGTGCTGACAGCTCAGAGCCTGGAGCCTGCTTCGGATTCTGTGTCTCCCTCTCTCTCTGCTCCTCCCCCATTCACACTCTGTCTCTCTCTGCCTTTAAAAAATGAATAAATGGGGGCGCCTGGGTGGCGCAGTCGGTTAAGCGTCCGACTTCAGCCAGGTCACGATCTCGCGGTCCGTGAGTTCGAGCCCCGCGTCGGGCTCGGGGCTGATGGCTCAGAGCCTGGAGCCTGTTTCCGATTCTGTGTGTCCCTCTCTCTCTGCCCCTCCCCTGTTCATGCTCTGTCTCTCTCTGTCTCAAAAATAAATAAACGTTAAAAAAATTAAAAAAAAATGGTGATTGATAACCTTTTTTCTACCCCAGCTCACCTCAGTTACTACGGAGGAAGGAGCTATCTTGTTAATCAAGGGACTCTTAACTGGGACAAGAGCTTCACATTAAAAAAAAAAAAACAAAAAACAAAAAACCTTTTTTCTGAAGATTCCTTCACCAGAATAGCGTTTCTCAGCCTCCGAATCACCTGGCAGGGTCCATTGTGAAAAAGCGCATTTCTGGGTCCCCCCCCCCCCCTGTGAACCCTATTGGGGGGGGGGGGCTGAGGGGGTTAGCAAATTCCCCTGTGATTCTTTAGCAGTTAGCTCATGCCTGAGCTTTTCAGGAACTAATACATTAAGAAATATAAATGCTTAAGTTACATATAAATTAGTGTTTAGATGAGTAGATAGAAGATGTATAGGGTGAGGGGATAAAAGTATAATGGCTAAAAGGTGATGTCATTAAGCCCAAACTAAATTCTGTAAGAACCAAAAAGCATTGGAAAGGGCAGTTGAAAAAAAAGGCCATTTAAAAAGTGCCAAAAAGGAAAGCTTCAACAAATGGCCATGGTGGTAGACCACCCAAGACGAACACATGTTCTTTTGAGCATTGTGTGTACTTCCGCTCTGTTTTTGGAGAGCATATACTCTGTAGCAGTGTGCCAGACACTCAGCTCAGCTTTTGACATATGACTCATTTAATTCTCATAGCAAGCCTTGAAATTAGGTGCAAGGATTTTAACAGATGAGAACACTGAGGCATCACCCAGTAGGTGATGGTCTCTGCTCTGGTCTCTGCTCTTGACCATTGTGTTGCACTGCAAATTGTAGAGAATAATTCTATCTTCTCCCAACTTGGTGACCATTGTGGTCGGTCATAACAGCCAACATTTCTGCATTTTAAAACTTATTAAGTTGTTTTGTATAGGATTTTAGAAATGGTGTAATATGTACATTTCTGCAATTTGCTTTTTTTACTCTTATTTTAAAATTTGATCCACATTGACTTATAAACATATTAAAAATTTTTTTTTAATGTTTGTTCATTTTTGAGAGAGAGAGAGAGCACGAGCAGGGGAGGGGCAGAGAAAGAGGGAGACACAGAATCCGATGCAGGTTCCAGGCTCTGAGCTGTCAGCACACACAATACATGATCTTGAGATCATCACCTGAGCCAAAGTCAGAGGCTTACTGACTGAGCCACCTAAGTGCCCCTATATATATAAACATATTTTTAACTGCTGTAAAGTTTTTCATCATGTAACAGTTTATATATAGCCCTCCTAATGGACACTAGTGTTTTGTTTATTTTTTAATGTGTATTTTTGAGAGAGAGAGACAGGGTGTGAGCAAGGGAGGGGCACAGAGAGAGAGAGGGAGACACAGAATCCAAAGCAGGCTCTGGGCTTTGAGCTGTCAGCACAGAGCCCGACGTGGGCCTTGAACCCATGAATCATGAGATCGTGACCTGAGCTGAATTCAGATGCTCAACCGACTAAGCCACACAGGCTCCCCTGGACACTAGTGTTTTTAAGCTTTTCTCTTAATGTCATAATTTGTATCTGTATATGTCTCTTCTGCACATGTTTCTTTAAGGTGTATCCACCTTAAAGGCCTGTTAGGCTTCTTGACTTGAGTATTGCAGGAAACTTTTCTCTCAACTTTGTTAAGGTTGCTTTTATTTTTAACTTATAATTGATAGTTTGTCAGAGCAGCCACAAAATAGTCATTAAACATGTTGACCTATGTTAAAATCTCCATAAAAACTTCTCTTTGGCTATTTCCTGTTCTCAAAACTTACAGAATAAACTCTTTTTTTTAAATTTTATTGTTGGTGGGGAGTGTCCTTGTAATATGATGGTTTCTTAGGCAGTGTTACACCTCCATCATACCAATATCAGATGGCTTTCTATCTGATAAGATTCAAGAACAATCCCAAGGCACCAAAGTGTAGACATTCCTTTTCTTTGCTTATTTTTATTTTGGTAATGTTGTGTCCCATATCAGTATAGGCCTCGGTATTCTAGATGGAGTTTGGTGTAGCATGAATCTAGTCATTGTGGATTGCTCCAGCTATGAATTTGAAGTTACTCTGGAACAAGAATGATTTGGATAAGATTTTGCCCAGATAGAGGAATGAGTCTGAGTTCCGTAGAGGGGTTCTTTGCCCTGGCTGTAATGAAGAGTTGAACTCAAGTTAATTTTACTTGGATTGTCTCCTACTGAAAATCCCTTCTGCATGCCTAGATTCTGAATTACAGTCAGCTATAGTTGAAAGTCTTGGGAATTCTTTTGGGTAGAGGAGGCCATGGAAGGGATAAGATAGCACAGTTTAAAATACAGTTTTGATTATTGTAACTATTAACAAGAATATGTTAATAGCATTATAGTCTGCATCCCCATATTATCCCTTGATTGGTAAATTTTTTTTTTTTTAATTGATCTTATGATTGCATCTCTATACAGCGTATCTCCTTAACAAAACTATAAGCTTTTCCAGTTGAAGGTGATAGTTTTTTTGGGGGGATGTCACAAATCAGGTAATTAAATACTTAGCAGATGGAGGTATAATAATTCCCTATTACCTGATGATATTTGTAGTTTGTAAAGTACAAACAGTAAATAGTCTGAACCTTCCCTTAGTCTGTTTTGTTTAAGTTTGCGAAACAAATTGATAACCAGTGTACACAATAAAGAGGGCAAGAAGACACCTAAGAGAGGAAATATTTGCCTTCAACACATAACACACAAGCACTAATAACCAGAGTATATAGAGAGCTACTACTAATCACTAAGGAAAAAGCCAACACAAAAGAAAAATAGACAACATCCAGACACTTCACTAATCCAGATAGCTAATAAACAGAGAGAGATTAATTAACATCATTAATTATCAGGGGAATATCAATTAAAACTATCAGATGTCATTTATATACTCATCAGATTGGTAAAAAGTCTGATGACTGACTCCTAGGAACAGGAGATCTCCTGCACTGCTGGTGGGGGTGTAAATGGATGCAACCACTTTTGAAAGTACTTTGGAATTGTTTACTAAAAGTGAATGTATGTGCATCAGGAGTCACAGCAGCATCTGCTTCTATTAGAAAAAGTAGAGGGGCACCTGGGTGGCTCAGTGGGTTGAGCGTCCAACTTCGGCTCAGGTCATGATCTCACACCTTGTGAGTTTGAGCCCCGCGTCGGGCTCTGTGCTGACACCTCAGAGCCTGAAGCCTGCTTGTGCTTCTGTGTCTCCCTGTCTCTCTGCCCCTAACCCACTCGCATTCTGTCTCTGTCTCTCTCAAAAATAAATAAACATTAGAAAAAGTAGAAACAAGTCAAGTATCTGTTAACACTAATATAAACAAATTCATAATGTAATCCTACAATGAAAAACTGGTCATGAAAGTGCAGGAACTATGACTGCATGCAACAGCATGGAGGGCTCCTAAAATTTAAGGATGAATGTAGAATGAGCATGACACAAAAGTTTTGTCCAGTATGATTTCCATAAAGATGAAAAATAGACAAAATTATTTAGGGATTTATACACAGATGGTAAATCTGTTTTAAAAATCAGACGATGATTTCCTAAAAAGTTAGGAGATGTTATCTTGAGAGCAGAGAAGAGGAGGTATTAGAACAAGGGAAGGGCCCATGGAGCACTTCAGGAATGCTGACAGTGTTGTTCCCCCACCCCGCTTTTAACCTGCAAGCTGGTTGCGTGGATATTGCTCACCTGTTTATTAAATCTGTTTGTTTACAGGTCATTTATATACTTTATGTGTGTTGTATTTCATCAGAAACTATTAAAAATTCTTAGACCCATTAAAGATAGTTCATGGCCAAAAGGACTAAAGTATTTAAATAAGAAAGAGTAAATAATTTCTTGGATTAAGTACTCAATAGAATGAATTTTTAAGTGCTATAGAATTATGCATATATGTATAAATGTTCAATTATCAGTAATTTATTAACATATTCCTTAATCATTTTTATACTTTTATGTTAGCTTATAGTTACTTCAAATCCTTTCAGGTAGGTTGTGACCCATAAATTAAAAATAAATATTTGTAGTAAATGTAAATTAATGAGAGCGGTCTGTTGGTCCCCTGGCTCCCTTCCTCCCAGATACCCCAAAAGTTATTAATTCCACAATTGATTGTCCACTTGAGTACCCCAAATTATGGAAGCTGTAGCATGTTACTGGGATTGGTATGATAACTTTTAGGTATACAATACGACTATTAATCTTATAATTGTAGTGGGAATGTTCAAAGGTTCTTCACCTTCTGTGTTGTTTGCAAAATTTTGTTATTTTTACTTTAGTTTCTACATTTTTACTGTTTATTTCCTTAAGATAAGACTGCTACTGTTTTTATATCCCAGTGGAGCTTTCTATGGTATAGTATCTATTCGATAAATGTTTATTAAATGAAAAATAAAATTTATTTATGTGAAAACAAACAATGAAGCAAAATGCTCCATTTTGTCTCTTAAATGTTCAGAGTTATAGAATCCTTTCATGCCTAAATATGAAAAGAAAACCCCATCGCTTAGTCCAGTAGTATTTGCATCTGAAACTCTGTCCAAAGTGAGGTTCTGGTTGTTGCATTGGGGGGGGGGGGGCGCGGATGTGGAATTTTATTTAATTTTTTTAATTTTTTTAAGTTTATTTATTTTTGAGAGAGACAAGGAGAGTGAACAGGGGAGAGGCAGGGAGAGATGGAGAGAGAATCCCAAGTAGGCTCTGCACCGTCAGCGCGGAGCCCGGTGCAGGGCTTGAACTCACAAACTGAGTTCATGACCTGAGCCGAAACCAAGAGTTGGACGCTTAACCGACTGAGCCACCCGAGTGCCCCGGAAACTGTAATTTTAAAGCCCTTTGTCTTTCCTGCTCTAATCCTCTAGAGTTTGGGACATAGGAAGTTCTATATTTAGGATATACAGGAGAAAAACATCCTCAAGGAAATGGTCTTGGATTAATATTTAACTATAAATTGATTTTTCTGTGTAAATACTTAATCTGTTCAAAACATAAATGATACTGGAAATGAGAAAGGAGCTTTAAATGTACATTTGGAAGGGATAAAATGAATTTACATTTCTTCATCTCGCAGATAGCATCTCATGTTTTCTTATTTATTTTTGTTCTTCACCATTATGTTATGTGAAGTTTGTGGTATCATATAAAAAGGAAGTGTTCAGTGCATTGCCTAAAATTGAGATGATTAAAAGTTACGTAACAGAAAATTTCCTCAAGATTCTTCTCTTTCAGATTTGCTTTTGTCTATCAGCACATTCTGGACTTCTTTCATCTTAGGCCATGTCAGTTTAATGCCATCTTTGTATCTCTTCTGCATCGGTCGCTATCTTGTGTAAATTTTGTTCTGTTATTGCTCCACTAATTATTCTCAAATTCCATTTCAATCAGATTATTCCCCTTTTTTTGGATTCAGTAATAGACCTCTCTTGCTCAGTCACATCAAATCCAGATTTTTTTATATCACCTCTGAGATCTTCCGATCTAACAAGCCTTCCTTTAAATGAGGCTTTTCTCACTTCCTCACCACACGCATTGTCTACTCCAGCCAGGTGAAGCTAGGCACTATCCTAATTTTCCATTTCCCTGTGTTCATGATTTTCCCTCTACTTCACTCTCCCCTTTATCTTACCTCCTGCTAACCCTGCTTCTGTGAGTCCCCTTCTGGTGACTCATTCTAAACCGATGCCTTCCTTCTTAGGCCTCTAGGTTTTTAACATTTACATTTAATGCTTCATTGTTTGTTTTCACATGAATTAATTTTATCTCCCCCAGAGTAAGTTCTGTAAGCCATCTTTATACCTTTTATAACACAGCTGGAAAACAACTGTTGGTAGGTTGATTTGTTGTTGTTCCCCCATTATTTAAATGTAATATTTGAAACACGCAGAGAATAGATGTAAGTTATAAGGTATAATTATAAAAGAACGTCTCTGCTTCTTGCTCCCTGCTTAGCCCCTGGAGAACACCAGTGTTTGGAATTGTGTCTTACCTCCATTGCCTTTTTAAAATTAATTTTGCAGACATGCATCTATAAAATTTTTGTTTCTGAGGCTTACAAAAACAGATTCATACAGCATGTAATCTGGAAGTTTTTTCATACAACATTATGTTTATAGGATTGATGAATGTTGTTGCATTTGGCTGCACTTTATTCCTTTCACTGTGGTAGAATGATCCGTTGTATGAACATGCTGGTTTATACAACCTGGCTACAGATGTTTGCATTGTTGGTAGTTTTTTGCTATTACAAGGGCTGTGCAGTGAACATTGTTTGGACTCTTTGAGTACACATGTGGAGAGGTTTCTCTAGGGTTTATTCTTAGGTGTGCAGTGCTAGGCATAGGGGATACAAATATTTATTTTTGAAGCCAGTGCTTTATTTTTTTCCGGCATACTTTTCACCTAACAATTTGTTGTTTGTCTCCCAAAAAGGGCAGACTTTTGTTTTGCTTCATTGCAATGTCTTTAGCACCCAGGATTATATTTGACATATAATAAGTAGTTGGTAAATATTTGATGAGAGAATGAAATGCTTTTCAAATTGATCATACTAATTTATACTTTCATCAACAGTGCATAAAGTGCCTTTTGATCCACATCTTTGCCTAGACTTGATATTATCAGACTTATTAATTTTTTTTTTTCCTGGGTTAATCTAGTAAATTTAACATGTTTTCTCACTCTGGGTCTAATTGCATTTTCCCTATTACTGACAAAGTTGAGCATCTTTTTTAGGCTGTTTGATTCTTAGATTAGTGGGGTTTGTTGTTTTTGTTGTTTTTATAACCAGATATTTTTCTTTGCTGTGGCAGGTGGATGGAGAGCTAGAAGCTCTGATGGAGAATGGTGAGGGTCTCTCTGATAAAAACCAGGTGCTCAGCTTATCCCGGCTAATGGTTAGAATTGAAACTTTGGAGCAGAAACTTACCTGTCTTGAGCTCATACAGGTGAGCTCTTTGATACTAATTTGTTTTTTATTTCTGAGTTTGTGGTGGGGCATCTAACTTTAAACCGTTTATTTTTTGTACACTTTTATTTTGCATCAATCAAAACAAAGTTTCTGGGTGTTTTGTGAATATAAACAAAAGTTTTATTCCTCTTTGTGGACCCTTTTTAATGCTGTGTTTGGTATTTCCTACCCCAACCCACCCCAACCCCATCCCAATACCCTGCATCTTGCTTCCCTTCCCCCATGGAAGAACACGCATTCACAGTCTTGCCTGAAGTCCTTTCTGGAACGTCATGGGCTGTCTTTGTTGTGGATCTGGATGGCAGAGCTAGGTGATGGCCGGGAAAGTAACCAGAAGCTTCAAGAAGAGGTCAGTTCACATTCAACTTGCTTGTTTTTTAAAACCACTATATAGATTACTTAGGTTGAGCGATAATATCAGTGGTAATGAATCTAGCACTATATTTACTACTGGTATTAAATAATTTTATTATCTTAGTATCATTCTTGTAACTATAACCTTTACTTAAAACTTGCTAGTAGTGAGTTTGCCCTATGGCTATAGAATCCCTATAGTTGATATTGTGTAGCTGGGAACTGCAAGAGCAAAATACAATATCATAGTTGAGTGAAAGATCTAGTTCGTTGCTAAAGCCATAGTTTTAAACAGATAGGAAGCCATATGAAACTTAAATTCTGGTGTTCTAAAAAATTAGTGAAGAGCTGAATTCTGGATGACCAGAGTAAGAACATTTTGAGGAGTCAATAAGTGTTTTAAAGATCTAAATAAATGTTCATTGCAGCATTGTTAGTGGAGTTGTGATGTTTATACCTCCCCATGAAATAAGCAATATTTTTTAACCTAGTCTAAATGTAGTTCTTTTTAATATAATACCAAAGTGTTGCATGTTACGTATAGAGAGAGAGAGAGATAATACCAAATAATGCACTTTTAAAAACATCAGGAATAAGCAAATAAGTGGTTATCTTGCCTCCATTCTTCTCCCAGGAGATTTGGCAATAAGTAGAAGTTGAGGAGGACTTGGGGTAGGTGGGTGGGTTGGTTGGTTGGTTTCTTTCTTTCTCTCTTCCTCCCTCCCTTCCTCCTTTTTTTCCTTCCTTTCTTCCTTCAAGATCTAGTTGACTTTATTAAATGATTTATGAATTGGGCAGCATCCTATCGAGCAAGTGGAGGGGAACTCCCTATCCTTGGGGTTTCTGTAGGACTACATTAGGGAGTACTTTAGAAGAAATTCTTGGATTTCCGGATGGAGGGGATGATTATCTCTGAAGAGAGAGTCTCATTTTGTTAGATAGCTATTTATCAAAAGCTAAACGAGGTAAGTAATATCTGCATTGTTTTGTGTGTGTATGTGAGACATCATTTAAATATATGTTGTTGCATAGTTCCCAAGCCTATATCACAGTCATTTGGGAAACTTCTTAGAAAAAGATACCCAGGATGAGGTCCACTAGCGTATGTATATATACGTGTGTGTGTGTGTGTGTGTGTGTATACACATACATATACATACACACACACACACGTATATATGTATGTGTATATGTATATGTGTGTGTGTGTGTGTATTTTTTTTTTTTTTTAATCTCAGGTTTGAGAAGCACTGGTGGAGGAT